>NC_092276.1:887500-1187500 GCF_036320965.1 Panulirus ornatus
TACCTATGTGTTCTTGAGTACTGGCCACACCCTCACCTTGGTACGAGCTCTCGCCGTTTGAAACCACGTCCTACCCTTCGCATCCCATCCCTCTGACATCCCCAACCTTTGCCATCCCATCCCTCTGACATCCCCTCCTACCCTTGACATCCCACCCCATGACATCCCTCCTCTCTGACACCCCTTCCCTACCCTACACGTCAGAGAAGCACTCCTCCTCCTCCTCCTCCTCCCGTCCCTCTTCTTACCTCCTACCCTGCAGATTGAGAGGCATTTCTCCCTTCCAGTCCTCACCCTACCTGGCCTGCACACGTCAGAGAGGCACTCCTCCTCCTCTCGTCCCCCTTCTTACCTCCTACCCTGCAGATTGAGAGGCATTCCTCCCTTCCAGTCATCCCCCTACCTGGCCTGCACACGTCAGAGAGGCACTCCTCCTCCTCCCGTCCCCCTTCTTACCTCCTACCCTGCAGATTGAGAGGCATTCCTCCCTTCCAGTCCTCACCCTACCTGGCCTGCACACGTCAGAGAGGCAGCCCTCGTCCCTCTCCTCGTCAAGAAACCCTTCCTCTTCTCCCGGCCGTTTAAACATCCATTTTTACTCCCTTCTGACTTGGTTGGTCCTCGTTCTCAGAAGTAGTTGTACTCTGACGACCCCATCCCGCCCCCTTCCCGCTCCCATCCCGCCTTAACAGGGTCGTCTCTGTGTCAAGAGCTGTTCTCTCCCTTAATCCCTTCATGACAGGGGAGAGAAATCCCCAAGGATCACTGAGAGACACAGCGAGGGATTTGTGGGACTCAACCTTCTTGTCCAGTCCATTACAGCCCAGGGAGAGGAGACTCCTCCACACACTCCTGAGAGACAGTGAAGGATGTGTGAGACTCAGTCATCTCTTCCAGTCCATTACAGCCCTGGGAGAGGAGATTCCTACACTACACACTTGAAGAATCCTTGAGAGAGACAGTGAAGGATGTGCGTGAGACTCAACCTCCTCGTCCAGTCCAGAGAGAGAGAATCCTACATTACTAAGCTAGTCCTTCGTTCTCTCGAGGTCCACAGGACCTGCTGGGGGGAGGATAAGGCCTCGACCCTCACCGCAGACTGCTTTCCTTTCCACTGAAATTCTGCTCACAAGGAGGGAGGAAGGGAGGGAAGGGAAGCGTTCTTTAATGGGTTATGGGCCAGTCTATGTCTTGGCAGAGCTGGGACATGATGCGTCCCTGGCTGGGGCGAGCCAACGACTCTGTTCAACAGAGGCAAGTGAGATAGATAACTCTCTCTCTCTCTCTCTCTCTCTCTCTCTCTCTCTCTCTCTCTCTCTCTCTCTCTCTCTCTCTCTCTCTCTCTCTCCCTTTACGTCTTCGCCCCCCCCAATTTTCCACCTTTCTCTCATTACTCAAGCCACTCACACGAGCCACGGGGCCTTGACTGAAACAAATGCCTCACACAACCCATGAATAATCATGAGGGCAAGAGAGAGAGAGAGAGAGAGAGAGAGAGAGAGAGAGAGAGAGAGAGAGAGAGAGAGAGAGAGAGAGAGAGCCAGTACCTCGTAAGGTTTAATGACATTTTTTCTTCCCCCCAACAAACCGACGCTCTTGGTCGGTTAGCCTCCGAACATTGAACGTCTTCCGCAGACGAACCTCCCGGATTTAATGCTTTAAATTTCCTAAAAGAACACGGCCAGGGTCTCCCCCCACCCTACCCCCCACCTCCCTCCCACCACCCCCTACCCCTCCTTTTTAGATACAGCGTCATAGCCATTTGTGAGAAATACATCGGAATATGTCTTGGTGATTGAGGTACCACTGTTTCCTCTCTCTCTCTCTCTCTCTCTCTCTCTCTCTCTCTCTCTCTCTCTCTCTCTCTCTCTCTCTCTCTCTCTCTCCACCTGGGAAGTACGACCCATGCCTCTCCATCGAGCGGTTATGTCGCGTTTGCCCTTCGTGTAAGTCTCAAAAGATTCCCCTCTCCCCCCACCTTACCCTCACCTCACCCCTCCCCCTTTAGCCTCCCTCCTCCCCTCACCCCCACCTCACCCCCCCCTTTAGCCTCCCTCCCCCCCTCACCCCCACCTCACCCCCCCCCCCTTTAGCCTCCCTCCCCCCACCCCCAAGGCCTTGCCTTTAGGAAAATCCGGATTTAATTACTGTGATGTCATGCGCTTTGTTCCGTTGTATTTATCTCTGATGTATTGTAATTATATTCTCCTCATAGCTTGGGCTCTTCAGACGAATGTTGAATGTGCAGAGAGGATTTTTTGGTCTTGTAGGATTTATTTTCGCTCTTGTTGGGGATGGAGGAAGATGAGGAATTCTCTGGTTGCTGTTGTTGGGGATGGAGGAAGATGAGGAGTTCTCTGGTGGCTGTTGTTGGGGATGGAGGAGGATGAGGAATTCTCTGGTTGCTATTGTTGGGGATGGAGGAAGATGAGGAGTTCTCTGGTTGCTGTTGTTGGAGATGGAGGAGGAGGAAGAGGGGGAGGAGTTCTCTGGTGGCTGTTGTTGGAGATGGAGGAGGAGAAGGAGGAGGAGTTCTCTGGTGGCTGTTGTTAGAGATGGAGGAGGAGGAGGAGGAGGAGTTCTCTGGTTGCTGTTGTTGGAGACGGAGGAGGAGGAGGAGGAGGAGTAGTTCTCTGGCTGCTGTTGTTGGGGATGGAGGAGGAGGAGGAGGAGGAGTTCTCTGGATGCTGTTGTTGTTGGTGGAGTAGTACTCTGGTTGTTATTGGTAGTGGCGGAGGAGTCCTCTTGCTGTTGTTGGAGGTGTTGGAGGAATCCTCTGGCTTTTGTTGGTGGTGTTGGAGGAATCCTTTTCCTGTTGTTGGAGGTGTTGGAAAAATCCTCTGGCTATTGTTGGTGGTGTTGGAGGAATCCTTTTCCTGTTGTTGGAGGTGTTGGAGAAATACCCCAGCTTAAATTGATCATAACCGCAGCTTAAGCTGATCATAACCACAGCTTAACCTGATCATAACCACAGCTTAAACCTGATCACTACCACAGCTTAAACCTGATCATCACCACCTACAGCTTAAACCTGATCATCACCACAGCTTAAACCTGATCAACCACCACAGCTTAACCTAATCATCATTCATCTGCCTAGGTCCAGGTCAGGCCCAGGTCACGCCCAGGTCACACCCAGGTCACACCCGACGAAGCAAGGACAGGATTTTGATTTGATCTAGCGCGCATAAGGACACAAGATAAGATAATCTTAATGTCTTAAACACGTCAAGAAAACTTAAGTGGCAGATAAGAAAGAGATTCGCGTACCAAAAAGGGCATCAGTTAAAAGGCACAGTTGACATCCATCAAATCCAATCAGCCAATTAGGTCATATATGCCAGTCAGTGTCAGCCAATGAAATGATATCTGGCAGGTCCGGTCAGCCAATGGAATGACACCTGTCCGATTCAGTTAGCCAGTCAAGTGACACCTGGTAGATCCGACCAGCCAATCAAATGACACCTAGCATATCCGGTCAGCCATAATGGGACCAGGCAGATCCAGCTAGCCAATCCAATAGCACCTGACAGATCCGGCCAGCCAATCAAGTGACGGCTGTAGAATGATGTCTGCTAAGGCCACAGGATGATGATGATGATGTCTACTGTCTGTCTGTCTAGATAAGCGACAGAATACCAGTCAGTTTTAAGTCTTTAGACCCCGTTGATATATCTTCCTCAGGGATACCTTCCTCCGTCTTTAAGAACCCCTTCCCTCCTTGCGACCCGTGGCGTCAGTGAAACTTCCCGGGGATTTTACGAGTGCCGGACCGGGGTTTAATCATTGAAAGGACACACAGACACACACACACACACACACACACACACACACACACACACACACGAACACCCCCCCACCATCCTCTACGGAAATGCCAAGTGGACGAATATGTCACTGGGTGTGATGGGGTTAGCGAGACGACTCATTTTGTCTTATCAATCAAGGGCATCAGAAGGGAAGGGTTAGGCTATTAATTAGGGGATTAATTCACGTTATATTGCCTGTCGTCTGAGGCGCTTTGATGACCTTCACCGCCTCCATAATGGGATTCTGGTCAGACGTTGAGTTATAATGGAGTTTAGGGTCCCTGGTGCAAAATGTATAGCCCCTTACAGCTGCTTTCACGACTAATTTGGACACGGTAGGCAAGAGAGGAGTTTGTGTCTTCTGTTCGTCTTTCAAGTTATTTTCAATCTGGTGTACAAAAGTCCTCTAGGCAGAAAAAGAAAAAAAAAAAAAAAGCCCTCGGTGAAGTCAGGGCTTAAAATGAAATATAAAATGGAATTAAAAGATAGAGAATGAAAGAAAGAAAGAAGAGGGGGGGGTGGGAGTGAGGGAAAAAAAAAGTGTGTATGAAATTTTGAGATGAAAAAATAAGGCTTTTAAAGAGAGACAGACAGTTCGTCCTGGCTGCAGACGACATGAAATAAGACTTTTAGACAATTCGTCCTGGCTGCAGACGACATGAAATAAGGCTTTTAGACAATTCGTCCTGGCTGCAGACGACATGAAATAAGGCTTTTAGACAATTCGTCCTGGCTGCAGACGACATGAAATAAGGCTTTTAGACAGTTCGTCCTGGCTGCAGACGACATGAAATAAGGCTTTTAAAGAGAGACAGACAATTCGTCCTGGCTGGAGAACGACCTGAAATGGTGAAGATCTCCAAAGCTTAGCGGTGGATGAAAAGAAGCAGACGTCACATCGGCTCATCATCCCTGCCTGAGTGTGCCAAAGGGGAGGCCAGACTGCAATCATGCAACGCAGTGGCTTTACTCCCCTGCTGTACTCTGCTCTCACAGCCCTACAGATGAACCTCCAGGAGGATGGACGTACCCAACCATGGGATATAAAACCTTATTGCTGTAGCAATAGTTCTCCTCCCCCCAGCACTGATACTGAGGGAGTCTATGATATATATATATATATATATATATATATATATATATATATATATATATATATATATATATATATATATATATATATATATATATATATATATAAGGTGATTATTACACGAAAGTGCACTTGGGACCTTATCATGTTCCATTTCCCCGTGGACTCATACCAAAAGCTCTCCAGAGGGAGGAAGCTGCATATGACACACACACTAACTTAAGATCACACTTGCCCTACGCATGTGTCTCTTATATACGTGGGAGGTGGAGAGGCTGTCGATCCCGCAGGAGAGAGTATCGGATCCTCATGGTCGCCTGAGGAGGATATAAGGAGGGGTGTTGGGGGTGAGGATGGTTGCTCGACTTGCCTGAGGTGCTGAGGGAGGAGCCCCTCAGGACCAGGCGCTTGCACTCCGAATGATTTATAAAAAAAAAAGAGAAGATATAAACGCCGACTGATTAACGAGTCCTATCCTGTATCCTCCTCTAACTCTATGTTAATTGGAATCGAGTCGTATATTGATTAAGGATCTATAGATCGACCTCTCATTACAATGGTGTTCTGTTGGTCTCGTCTCGCTGGGCAAGTTGCCATACTTTTCCAAGGGCATCTAAAGTTGTGGTGGTGATTGTGGTCTCTGTGGAGAATCATCTGCGTGATTAATCACTCTATGACTCGATTAATCACAGGATAATGCTATGAATAATGCTATGGGAAGATCTCGAAGTAGCTCAAAGTAAGCGATCAGTTCCTGGGGTGTACTCGAAAATATGTAGGTTCTTGTTGCAACAAATGAACTCTGGGGAGTTAACAGGATCAGGTGACTGTCAAGTGTTCCAGATACACATATGTAGAGACACCACACATACACACTTTCTATAGTTCAGCGAAGCTACTAGGCCTTTATGCCTCTTCCAAAATCCACCTTCGCTTCTACCATGGCAATACACGAACCATCAGACCAATAGATGGTTATTGACTTTCTTACTTGTTATCTCAATGGCACCTCATCTCCGTTGCTGTCTTGTTCCTCACTTCGTTACGAAGGTATGAGCCAGCGTTCCACATACACTGAAGGAAAGGAGTGGGTAAGGTCTGGCACTGACCGTATATACAATACGTTACGCCCGACCCGCCTGAAGATTTTGGCTCCAATTTGAGGAGTCTTTGGAGGAAAGTCTTCCAAATCTTGTGGGATATTTTTTTCCTATAAGTTTCGTGTATAACTGGTACATGTGCCTGGGCCATTCTGGCTGGCTGTGGATGGACGAGGCCAGTGGTGTAATACGAGGCAATGCGTCTGTGCTCGACAACCGTGTCCTTCTTCCACTCCCAAGCGTTGGACCCGTGGTGGCTGCTTCCTACTGTTTCCGTGTGGAGACTGGCTACTCGAGGATTGGCCGTTATGACACCTGCTCCGTCTCGCCAACGGCTAAATATTTGGTGGTGTTTTCTCTTCCTCGTCTTGTCTTTCCCCCAACTTCCTTCAAGACTCCGGTCTTGCAGACATCTGAGGAAAGCTAATGTCTATCTATTTCTTCGACTCTTTATTTATTCTCTTTGGCCTTGACTTGGGGCAATGTTCTACCATCATATATATAAAAAAAGAAATGTCTATATCTATCTTATGAAACGTGTGAATATTAAACCCACACCAGATATAGTTCTATGTAGCTGCATCCTCACACTTGCATAGAGGGAGACACAAGTCGTTTCTATTCCCATCTATATTTTTATGCCACCACTAACCTTTGACGTAGCAGACATTCTCTTGCCTCCTGCTGAGGGAGAATAGCCCTTAAAGGCAGAGGGGTGGGAAGAGGGAGGGGTGTGGGGAGGGAAGGAGGGGGGGAGGGAGGGTGTGTGTGTGTGTGTGTGTGTGTTAAGAGGGTGGAGGAGGGAACCCGAAGGCTCTCGAAGAGGCGAGTAAACTGAGCGAAAGAGTTGGTGCAAAGGTGAAGAAAAATTCCTCATAAATGAATTACTGCTGGTGCTCAGGCTTGGTGACCCCCTAGCTGGCGGGGGAGAGAGAGAGAGAGAGAGAGAGAGAGAGAGAGAGAGAGAGAGAGAGAGAGAGAGAGAGAGAGAGAGAGAGAGAGAGAGACGTATCCAATCATCTTGACAAATGTGACCAACGATGACGCCAGGTAGCATCAACGCTCCCTCGCTCCCTCCTTCCCTCACTCCCTCACTCCCTCGCTCCCTCCTTCCCTCACTCCCTCACTCCCTCGCTCCCTCCTTCCCTCACTCCCTCACTCCCTCGCTCCCTCCTTCCCTCACTCCCTCGCTCCCTCACTCCCTCGCTCCCTCGCTCCCTCGTTCCCTCACTCCCTCGCTCTCTCGCTCCCTCGCTCCCTCCCTCCCTCCCTCCCTCGCTCCCTCGCTCCCCCCTCCCTCGCTCCCTCCTTCCCTTACTCCCTCCTTCCCTCACTCCCTCGCTCCCTCGTTCCCTCACTCCTTCGCTCCCTCGCTCCCTCGTTTCCTCGCTCCCTCGCTCCCTCACTCCCTCGCTCCCTCGCTCCCTCCTTCCCTCACTCCCTCCCTTGCTCTTCATCGCTCCCTCGCTCCCTCGTTCCCTGCCCAACACTTTGAGCCAGCAACCCACACACTCATTATCTGTGTCGATCACAATTATATGTTTCCCCTCCAACACTCACGGGTCCGGAGACTGATTCAACTGTAATGTTACTTCTCCGGTAATGAATGAAATGGTTAATATAGAAGGAAAACACATGTGTGTGTGTGTGTGTGTGTGTGTGTGTGTGTGTGTGTGTGTGTGTACACAAAGGAGTAAAGACATAATTCACACACACACACACACACACACACACACACACACACACACACACACACACACACACCAAAGCTAAGCCCAAATGTGGACAGCTTCCTCTGGAGACACAGGACGGAGGAAGGGGAGCCACGTACGCTTCTTGGGCAAAATCAAGGGTTTAATATCCATCCAGCTGACCCCAGCCACATGTATGCAAATGAGTACAGGGCTATAAACGTGGCAATAAAAGTTTTTTGTTTGTTTGTTTGTTTGTGTTGTTGGTGTTACGTCCCAGAGCTCAGGGCTTGACCAAGTAAGGCGCGGTTCACAACACGTGTATCGACCTAGTGTCGTTGAAACACACCCCACCACGTGTGGGGGAAAGTGAAACGCGTCACCACGTGCTGAAAACTTAGAAAACTGAAACAGATCCCCACGTTCTGAAACCTTGGAGAACTGAAAAACATCACCACGAGTGTGCAGACTGAAACACAACACCACGTGCTGAAACCTTAGAAAACTCAAACACATTAACACGTATCAAAACCTTGGAAAACTGAAACACATCACCACGCATGTGTAAAACTGAAACACACCGCCACATCACCACACACTACCTGGAAACACTGAAACACCTCACTACATGTGAAGCTGAAACACACCACCACATCGCCACACACTACCTGGAAACACTGAAACACCTCACTACATGTGAAACTGAAACACACCACCACATCGCCACACACTACCTGGAAACACTGAAACACTTCACTACATGTGAAACTGAAACACACCACCACATCGCCAAACACTACCTAGGAAACACTGAAACATCTCACTACATGTGAAACTGAAACACACCACCACATCACCACACACAATACTAACATTATGGGTCATATCTTCATGTCTGGAATCGTCAAGGGGAACCATGGTTTACTCTCGAGAGCCGAGAGGAGGAAGAGAAGAAAGAAACTAATAACCTGACCAGCCATAATTAAGATGGTAAACCAGAATTAAACCAGGGAGTCTCCAACTGTGGTTTAGGCAGTGGAATGCTTCAGCAGTGGGGAGTGGAGGGGTAGTGGAGGTGAACGAGAGCTGATATTTCAGCAACAGTGTGGCAGAAATGATTAGAAAACGAGTGTAAAAACTACGATTTTGAAAAGAAATTTAAAAACAAAAAACTGTAAAGTTAATTTCCCCCTAAATGAAAAGACTGATGTAAAAATTGAATTACAGACAATTCTCCAGTTTTACCAAATACAGAGTTCCTTTTGTTTTTTGTTGCTGTTTTTAATGGAAATATTTCAAAACAGTAAATCCAACCTGAAGCTATGATAAAAAAAACATATTAGGGAAAAAAAAGTTGATTAAACCAATTACTGAATTTAAGTAATGGGTGTCACATGTGGGTAGATGGAGAGAATGGACTTAGATAGATAGATAGATGGATGGATGATGGATAGATTCTATTCTCAAGCAAGATCTACAGGCGATGTGTGTCTGTCTGTCTGTCTGTCTGTCTGTCTGTCTGTCTTACTGTGTGTGTGTGTGTGTGTGTGTGTGTGTGTGTGTGTGTGTGTGTGTCTGTGTGTGTGTACATAAACAGATAGACTTTTAATCACTCGATCTGTTCAACTTGCTCGTCATTAATATTCATGCAATCATGCATGGTCTTGCAAGAACACTCATTTGCATGGCAACAGGCAGTCACAGGCGGGCATGCACACCATTAGACCAACATTTGCATGGCTGGAAGCAGTCATACACACACACACACACACACACACACACACACGCACACACACACACACACACATCGCTCCAACACAGAATATCTTAACCATGTCTGCTTAATGCTTGGGTCCAAGTGTATCTTAAGCATTTCTACTTTTTGACCATAATTATCTTTTTATCTTTACATCATCAGTATCTAAGTTACTTATCCCTGGAGGACTAGAGGTGGGTATCTGCTATCTATCACTCGTTCTCTTTCACTCTCCCAGAACGGTCCCACGCCCTCCCAGCTTATTCCATGTTCTCCCAGAGTATCCCACTGCTTTCCCAGACTATCCCAAACTTCTCTTAGACACCCTCCACCGCCTCTCTCCACCCACAGGTTATCCCAAGCTCAGTCATACGATCCCATACTCCCTCCCAGACTGTCTTTTGCTCTCTCAATCTATCCCACACTCTCCCAACTCTCCCCTCTCATTATAACCCATCCCATAGACGGAGCGAAAGGTCCCTTGTATATCTATCTATCTATCTATCTATATATATCATTTTTTTTTCCCAAAAGAAGGAACAGAGAAGGGGGCCTGGTGATGATATTTCCTCAAAGGCCCAGTCCTCTGTTCTTAACGCTACCTCGCTAATGCGGGAAATGGCGAATAGTATGAAAAAAGAAAAAAAAAAAAATATATATATATATATATATATATATATATATATATATATATATATATATATATATATATATATATATATACATATATATATATATATATGTGTGTGTGTGTGTGTGTGTGTGTGTGTGTGTGACATGGATACGACCAATTGCCTACAGTGGTCTACAGTAAACCATACAGTGGAGGTATACTCTCGTAAACAGAGATCAACAATGGCAGGTCATTATCTTCGTAAATCTTTTAGGAGAACGTAATATGATGTCTACCAAGAGTTGAAACTCCCTAGACCTGTATATGTGTGTGTGTGTGTGTGTGTGTGTGTGTGTGTGTGTGTGTGTGTGTGTGTGTGTGTGGAAATGTAGTTACAAGTTGGGTTAGCACTGTCTTCACCCCCTCCCCCTTCTCTCCTCTCCACCACCACCCACCATTTACAATACCAGGCATACAAACTCTCCTTAACCGTAGCTCGGGGGCTCGACACCATCACCAGGTTATGCAAATTATGCAAATCGGTAATGATACGCTCCCTGGCTGGAGAGAGAGAGAGAGAGAGAGAGAGAGAGAGAGAGAGAGAGAGAGAGAGAGAGAGAGAGAGAGAGAGAGCGTGCTGTCGGACCATCTCCTCACAGTGTGAAGTGTACCGTCACACTGTACCACCACTGTACCATGTCTGTTAGCCTGGTACAATTTCCAGCTTCTCTCATCCAATTTCGTTCCAGCATCGGCGTCCCAAAATTCCCCTTAAAATACTCATATTGGAGTACCTCCCAAACTACGGGGAGAAAACGGGGGGACACGGCTGAAATATGATAGGAGGGGAACCTTCGCTAAATGTGTTACCCATTTTTGACCGGCTGCTAACTACTTGCCCGATTGTTAGAGAAATGGAGGCGAGTTTTAAACTATCGTCTGAGTAGTTTACCGTCTCATTAGGTTTGATGGTTTTAGCATATATATATATATATATATATATATATATATATATATATATATATATATATATATATATATATATATATATATATATATATATATTCCTATGAGTCCACGGGGAAATGAAACACGATAAGTTCCCTAGTGCACTTTCGCGTAATAATCACATCATCAGGGGAGACACGAGAAAGAAATATACCAGTCAGTTGATATATATATATATATATATATATATATATATATATATATATATATATATATATATATATATATATATATATATATATAAAACCTTAATTTCCTTTATTTGCTGGCGAAATGCCTGACCGCACAGTAAACCGTGTAATACGTCGGCCACAAAGTTTGTAATACACTGGCCACAAACGGGCTAAGTCGAAATAGAAGGCGGAAAGAGCGAGCGAAGGTTTTTCCCAGCGACCAATAAAATTCAGGGCGCTGTAGCGGCGGGACACAGGCTGGCTGGCACGGCCTCCAGCGGCTGTGGCCTGCAGCTGGTGGTGGGGAGTGCAGGCTTGGTGTACTGGGTTAAGTAGCCTTGTAGCGAGCTAACTAGCCTTGTACTGAGCCAACCAGCGAGCTAACTAGCCTTGTACTGAGCCAACCAGCGAGCTAACTAGCCTTGTACTGAGCCATCTAATGAGCTTACTAGCCTCGTACTGAGCCAACTGGCCGCGTACTGAGCCAACTAGTGAGCTAACTAGCCTTGTACTGAGCCATCTAATGAGCTTACTAGCCTCGTACTGAGCCAACTGGCCGCGTACTGAGCCAACTAGTGAGCTAACTAGCCTTGTACTGAGCCATCTAATGAGCTTACTAGCCTCGTACTGAGCCAACTGGCCGCGTACTGAGCCAACTAGTGAGCTAACTAGCCTTGTACTGAGCCATCTAATGAGCTTACTAGCCTCGTACTGAGCCAACTGGCCGCGTACTGAGCCAACTAGTGAGCTAACTAGCCTTGTATTGAGCAAAGTAAATTTGTACTGAGCTAACTAGCCTTGTACTGAGCTAAGTAGACTTGTACTGAGCCAACTGGCCTTGTACTGAGCCAACTAGTGAGCTAACTAGCCTTGTATTGAGCTAACTAGACTTGTACTGAGCTAAGTAGACTTGTACTGAGTCAACTAGCCTTGTACTGAGCTAACTAGCCTTGTACTGAGCTAACTAGCCTTGTACTGAGCTAACTAGCCTTGTAATCAGCCAACTAAACATATACTATCATACAGGAAAAACTCCGAATGAAATATATTCCATAACAAACTGAAATACAAAATTCATACACCATTTATGAAAGTATATTTCTCGCATTGGAAGACAGTATAAACATTCATACATATCTGTAAAAAAGAGAGAGAATAAACACAGAACTCATCTGTCATTCATAGTTTTCAAATCCCCTATTTGCATCAGCTCTTTTTATGAAACAGACAACCCATTCTACTACGAAATGACACTCTCTCTCTCTCTCTCTCTCTCTCTCTCTCTCTCTCTCTCTCTCTCTCTCTCTCTCTCTCTCTCTCTCTCTCTCTCTCTAAGTGCTGTCATTGTAAGTAGATCAGTGACACACGCTTTCCAGCTGAACACTCTATCGGTAACACTTCACCGATGGCTACACTCCGGGAAATTAAAATTGCTGGCGAACTGGACGATGTTCTATTGCCTGTGTTTGGTATACGATGGTCTAGGACGTTTCGTGTGTGTGTGTGTGTGTGTGTGTGTGTGTGTGTGATACAGCACCATCTAGCTGTAAAAATAAATAGGTTAGTAAAATATGGTCTCTTTGGCTGCCAGGTTGAAGCGTTCTGGGTTATGTATACATACATACATATATATATATATATATATATATATATATATATATATATATATATATATATATATATATATATATATATATATATATATATATATATATATTGCTATGAGTCCACAGGGAAATGAAACACGATAAGTTCCCAAGTGCACTTTCGTGTAATAATCACATCATCAGAAGATATATATATATATATATATATATATATATATATATATATATATATATATATATATATTGACTAGTAACAATGCTCTCCAGAATTGACCCCTTCTTAAGAATACTCTTAACTGATAAGGCTTACCAACAACCTTTGACCTGATGGTCAACAGATCACCCCTACATCTTCACACGATAAGAATCCAGCATTAGCCTTTTAACTGCTGATCCCCCCCCCACCTACCTCCCAGGGGGGAACGGACCACACAGGGCTGACCAGGGGGTAGTGTAAATTATCTAACGACTCCCAGCTGGGTCGTTAAAGAGATCCAATTACTACCTGGACCTAGGTAACGACCCCACAGCGTGATTGGTCCTGGCTAAACTACCGGCGATTACTCACGAGGGGGGGAGGGGGGGAGGTAAACTTATGAAGACGATATATATAAAAGAGAGAGAGAGAGAGAGAGAGAGAGAGAGAGAGAGAGAGAGAGAGAGAGAGAGAGAGAGAGAGAGAGAGACAACTCTCATGTATCACTTTTACATCATGGGAGAAGGCCTTTCCTCCGGTTGTGCTATTGTTAGCTTTCATGGCTGATCCTGCTATGCTACGCTGCTATGCTATGCATGCCATGCATAGCATATCAAAGCCATATGCTGCTTCTGTGGTAATGATGCTATGCTATGCTGACGCTATGCTGCGAAGGCCCATCAACGCTACACACCCCCTTTGACCCAACTTAACCTATATCTAAGGCCTTTTTTCTTTTTTTTTAAAGGTATTTTCTAAGGTACATTTTACACATACAATATTAGTAAGCAAATCAAACGGTTCGTTCACAGCTTAGTGTAACACTTCCTCCTCATGCAGCATACACAGGGGAACTACACAAGCAAAACAAACACAAAACACAAAGACAAACATGTGCAAAGACACAGACAAAAACACAGCAACGCCTCAAAACAAACATGTACGTACACAGATGCAGGTGCATACATACATCCATCCATCATACATACATACATACATACATACATACATACATACATACATACATACATATATACAGACACAAACTCAAAACATACTAACCACTGAAGACACACAATCATACAGACACGCACGCAAGCACAAACTCACTCACCAACACCAACAGAAGGACACACACATACACACACACACACACACACACACACACACACACACACACACACACACACACACACACACACATACACTACATAAAGCTAGAGATAATGAAACAACTTGTTAGACTCACTGATCTGTGAGAATTTAATAACACTGGAGCACAGCCCGTTTAAACCCCAGCTTGCGTTTAAAATAAACCAGCATTCTCAACATACACCACGTCCAACCCCGTTTCTGACTGGAATATATATATATATATATATATATATATATATATATATATATATATATATATATATATATATATATATATATATATATTCTTATGAGTCTACGGGGAAAATGAAACACGAAAAGTTCCCAAGTGCACTTTCGTGTAATAATCACATCATCAGGGGAGACACAAGAGAGGAATATAAGTCAGTTGATATACATCGAAGAGACGAAGCTAGGACGCCATTTGGTAAACATGTGATTGTCCAAAACATTGTCCAAAATATATACATATATACATATATATATACATATATATATATATATATATATATATATATATATATATATATATATATATATATATATATATATATATATATATATATGTATATAATCCCGCTACAGCTCATTAAACCTGCCTTGTGTCTGAGGAAACTAATGCCGCTACACTACCACCTGGTTAAACCCAGTTTTGTTTTAGAATAACCCATGGCCTTTCCTCACGGCCCGTTAAACCCAGCTATGTCTAGAAACGACAACTATCACCGTCCTATTGCCTGTTAAACCAGGAGCGTGTCTAAAACGACTCATCTCGCCGTCCAATAGCCTGTTAAACCTAGTTTGTGTCTAAAACAGCTAACCCCGACGCCTAATAGCCCGTTAAACCTGATGTGTGTCTGACATAAACAGTATCACTGCCCTACAGCCCGTTAAACCCGGTTTGCGTCTAAAACAACTAATCTCAGCGCATTACTGTCCGTTAAACCCGACTTGTGTCTAAAACAACCAATCTCGCCACCCTACGGTCCGTTAAACCAGGGTTGTGTCTAAAACAACTAATCTCACAGCTCTACGGTCCGTTAAACCAGGTTTGTTTCTAAAACAACTAATCTCACAGCTCTAATATCCATTAAACCAGGTTTGTGTCTAAAACAACTAATCTCGCCACCCTATGGTCCGTTAAACCAGGGTTGTGTCTAAAACAACTAATCTCACAGCTCTACGGTCCGTTAAACCAGGCTTGTTTCTAAAACAACTAATCTCACAGCTCTAATATCCATTAAACCAGGATTGTGTCTAAAACAACTATTCTCACAGCTCTATGGTCCGTTAAACCAGGTTTGCGTCTTAAACAGCTAATCTCACGGCTCTACAGTCCGTTAAACCAGATTTGTGTCTAAAACAACTAATCTCACTGTTCTACAGTCCGTTAAACCCGGATTGCGTCTAAAACAACTAATATCACCACTTTACAGTCCGTTAAACCAAGTTTGTGATTAAAACAACTAATCTCACCACTCTGTGGTCCGTTAAACCAGGCTTGCTTAAAAAAAACTAATCTCACCGCCCTACGGTCCGTTAAACCCGACTTGTGTCTAAAACAACTAATCTCACTGTTCTACAGTCCGTTAAACCCGCCTTGCGTCTAAAACAACTAATCTCGCCGCTCTACGGTCCGTTAAACCAGGTTTGTGTCTAAAAAAACAATCTCACAGCTCTACGGTCCGTTAAACCAAGTTTGTCTAAAACAACTAATCTTGCCTCTTTACAGCCCGTTAAACCAAGCTTGCTTCTAAATCAAGTAACAACGCCGCGCTAAACCTATTAAACCCGGCTTGTTTATAAAACAATGAATTCCGCTCCTCTAAACCCCATTAAACCCAATTCATATTCAAAATAACTAAATATCACCACCTAACACCCCATAAAACCCAGTTTATGTCTAAAACAATGAATGCCGCTCCACTAAACCCAAATAAACCCAATTCATATTCAAAACAACTAAACATCACCACCTAACACCCATTAAACCCAGTTTATGTCTAAAACAATGAATGCCGCTCCCCTAAACCCCATTAAACCAAATTCATGTTCAAAACAACTAAATATCACCACCTAACACCCATTAAACCCAGTTTATGTCTAAAACAAAGAATGCCGCCGCCTTACAGCCCGTTAAACCAGCATGATTCCAAACTAAAACCCAGCGCGCCCCTCAGTAGCGCATATAAACTCATCGCGCGCAGCCATTTAAATTCATTAAGTGGGAGGATATTTAAAATCACCGCGCGGCTATCCTTCGTTTTGGCGCGCACCGTCTACTCAATGCCGGCGCGGCGCGCCTCGTCACTCGCGCGGGCGCTGGTATTTAAATTCAAGTCGCGATCAGTCCTTTAAATTCATTTATCACAGTTCTTTAAACTCTTCCCCTACGTTCATTCATTCTTGGCGCGCTCCATCCATTTAAACCCTTTAATTACAATTCTTTAAACTCTCCTCGTACGTTCATTCATTCTTGGCGCGCTCCGTCCATTTAAACCCTTTAATTACAGTTCTTTAAACTCGTCCCCTACTTTCATTCATTCTTGGCGCGCTCCGTCCATTTAAACCCTTTAATCACAATTCTTTAAACTCTCCTCGTACGTTCATTCATTCTTGGCGCGCTCCGTCCATTTAAACCCTTTAATTACAGTTCTTTAAACTCTTCCCCTACGTTCATTCATTCTTGGCGCGCTCCGTCCATTTAAACCCTTTAATTACAGTTCTTTTAACTCGTCTCCTACGTTCATTCATTCTTTAGCGCGCTCGGGTTATTTAAATCTATTTACTATTGCCATTTAAACTCTCCTCGTACGTTCATTCATTCTTGGCGCGCTCCGTCCATTTAAACCCTTTAACCACAATTCTTTAATCTCTCCTCGTACGCTCATTCACTCTTGGCGCGCTACGTCCATTTAAACCCTTTAATCACTGTTCTTTTAACTCGTCTCCTACGTTCATTCATTCTTTAGCGCGCTCGGGTTATTTAAATCTATTTACTATTGCCATTTAAACTCTCCTCGTACGTTCATTCACTCTTGGCGCGCTCCGTCCATTTAAACTCTTTAATCACTGTTCCTTTAACTCGTCTCCTATGTTCATTCATTCTTTGGCGCGCTCGGGTTATTTAAATCCATTGACTATTGCCATTTAAACCCTCCTCGTACGCTCATTCATCCTTGGCGCGCTCCGTCCATTTAAATTTGTTGACCACAGTTGTTTAAACCTGTCTGGTATGTCATTCATTCTTGGCGCGCTCCGTCCATTTAAATTTGTTGACATCTTAGTTTTCTTACGGTCCCGTTTTCTATCTCGGAGGCGCGTCGCCCCTACCATACCCCTGTAGAACGGGTCGCTGACATTTTAACCTCCCTACGCGGGCGGGAAACACTTTTAAACGGCCGTGTTGCGCTATCCTGTGGCGCGGCTTGTTCCGAAGGCTTGTTAGATGATAATTTGGTAGTTATACTAAACTGAAATGACCTTAAATACGTGATTACCAAGAGGTGTGTGGGTCCCGGTGGAATATCACGGGCGCCAAGTCTACCAGTTGTTGCAAGGTATGCTCGTGCAGAAAACTCGACCTGATGTTGAATCTCTTACGACAATTATGAGACCATACGAGCCCCTATGGCCTCTGCTTGTCGTATATCAAGACACATTCTATCCAACGTGTACCTGAGGTTACGACAGACCCCCTAAAGGGAAGGGGCATCAAAAATTGGATCCAATATCAAACATTTTTATTGATACACAAACAAGTGTTCTCTGCAGGGAATGCGAGTGTATATGTCCGTGTGTGTGTGTGTGTGTGTGTGTGTGTGTGTGTGTGTGTGTGTGTGTTGCAGAGCAATGTCTGGAACGCACCCCTCCCTCCGGATGTGAGTCGGAAAGTGGTTTTAAGTGCTACAGGATGATGGCTGGCTGCCTGATGTCTTCTGAGTGGGAGAGAGTGTGTGTGTGTGGCTCTCTCTCTCTCTCTCTCTCTCTCTCTCTCTCTCTCTCTCTCTCTCTCTCTCTCTCTCTCTCTCTCTCTCTCTCTCTCTGTGTGTGTGTGTGTGTGTGTGTGTGTGTGTGTGTGTAAACGTGTATAGTGATGTCTCATGGGACTACACACCGACATCTATGTCTTTCTGTGTCCCAGACCACTTAACCTCTGTCTCTCTCTGAGTCCCGCTGGGCCACTAACCCGTCCCTGTGAGTTCCGCTGGGCCACTAACCCGTCTCTCTGAGTCCCGCTGGACCAGTACTAACCTGTCTCTCTAACACCTCACATCCCAAGTTACAGTTCAGCATGGTAGGAAACGTGGAGCCTGAACATGGACTTGCCTCAGAAAATATATGCAAATTATCCAATATTCTTTACCGAGAATTTTTTTCTTTCAAAATCCTTTTTTTATTTACAAGTGGAACTTGTAGGACAAAAACCACCACATACTGTCTGGTCGGTATTCACGTACCACTGGGGTATATATATATATATATATATATATATATATATATATATATATATATATATATATATATATATATATATATATATATATATATCATCCCTGGGGATAGGGGAGACAGAATACTTCCCACGTATTCCCTGAGTGTCGTAGAAGGCGACTAGAAAGGGGAGGAAGCGGGGGGGCTGGAAATCCTCCCCTCCCGTTTTTAATTTTCCAAAAGAAGGAACAGAGAAGGGGGCCAAGTGAGGATATTCCCTCCATGGCCTACTCCTCTGTTCTCAACGCTACCTCACTAATGAGGGATAAGGCGAATATGTATAATTTATGAATAAATATATATATATATATATATATATATATATATATATATATATATATATATATATATATATATATATATATATATATATACAAAAGGTGGCACCAACAGAAATATAACACTGTCAAAAGTTAGAAATATTTCACGTCTGAGACGCGTGAATAATCTAATAATCCCCATGAATTATCCGGTGAATGATATGTTATTCATGAGGCACCAGCCTTGCCCGAGCCCAGTCATCACCCAACCAACACTAGTCATCTACCTCGCATGATAGATTATCCACCCCTACTGTATTATGACACCCGTTGCCAAGGCTGACGACAGGCAAGTCTCGGGGTAAACTCTAGATTTCCAGGAGGAGGCGTAGGAGGAGGAGGAGGATGGTGGTGTGGAGTGGAAGGGCTGGAAGGAGAGGAAGGAGCAAGAGGAGTGTGGAGGCCACTAGAGCTGTAGGATCACGACAATCATAGGAGAAGCGGGTCTGGCGTCTGTGTTATGATCACTCGGGCGGGAAGACAGATTAATGGAAGGATAAACTATGATCAAAACTGAGCGATGTCAAAGAACATGTATGTACATCGTCGCTTGTAACAGATTTATAAATGAAGTAAAGTAACTTTTACTGACCAGTAGTGTAAGGGAAAAAAAAATGTCCTTTTTCTCTCAGAAACTTCTTTCATTATCTTTCTCTTTTTTTTCTTTCTTTCTTTCGATTCTTTACTTCGGTATACACATTAATATCTAAAGTCAAGGATTTATGAACAATTAATCTTGGAAACTTTTTATCAATAGTTCTCAAACCATCTTTTTTTGTGGGGGGGGGGGCAACCTTGGTGTGTGGGGGAGGAGGGAGGAAACATTGGGCTTAATGTGTCGTGGGAAGAGCAGAGAGATATTGGAACATTGGTGACGCAGGTCACAGGTAAAAATATCATCATAAATCCCTTCGTCTCCAACAACTGATGGATGATTCCTCCAACAACACCATCACCAACACCAACACCAACACCAACAACAACTTTATAATCTGGTGGATTATTTCTCCTTCTCCACCACAACTAACGCCAGCAGGATACATGATTTCTCCCATCACCTCCAACAACAACATGACCCCCTCCATCACCACCAACAACAACATGACCCCCTCTCCATCACCACCAACAACAACATGACCCCCTCCATCACCACCAACAACAACATGACCCCTCTCCATCACCACCAACAACAACATGACCCCTCTCCATCACCAACAACAACAACATGACCCCCTCCATCACCACCAACAACAACATGACCCCTCTCCATCACCACCAACAACAACATGACCCCCCTCCATCACCAACAACAACAACATGACCCCCTCCATCACCACCAACAACAACATGACCCCTCTCCATCACCACCAACAACAACATGACCCCTCTCCATCACCACCAACAACAACATGACCCCCCCCCCTCTCCATCACCACCAACAACAACATGACCCCCCCTCCATCACCAACAACAACATGACCCCTCCTCTCCATCACCACCAATGCCTTCAACAACAACAACAACAACAACAACAACAACAACAGGCTCGAGAATTCCAGTAATGTCCTGGAAGTTCCATAATTACCAGGTGCTCAGACATCGCTGGTCTGGAAGTCCAGCCACCAACTCTACTGGGAAATGTATCTCCCGACACAGCAATTGCCTTCCACAAGAACTGACCAGATGACGTCAGGAATGAACCTCCAAATGAATTCTAAGACCTTGGAGCCACTCAGGGGGAATATCGGCAATGAAACGAGACTTAAATGAACAGATTTTCTTCGGAAAAGAAAAGGAAAAAGGCGCAGCTACGAGTCTGAAATCAAATCTTCTACTGCTGTTGAAAGGCAGAAATTTCCCGGACTTCAAAACGTTCATCCACCACAGGAGAGCCTCAGATATCTGGCTGATGCCAAGGAAAGACCGAGGGATCTTTTCTTCCTTTTCCTCTTCGTCTCTCATTAAGATAATGGTCTCGGATGGCAGCGAGAGACGCCGAAACCAACTCACCAGAATAATGATCACTTGAGACTTAATTTTTTTGCCTTGTTAATTAGGGCCGTTGTTAATTAATGTCGTCCAGTTGTGTTTGCCTGGTTCTCATTTACCGAAGGCTTCCACAGGCTCGCCTCTCCTTTTGAACGCCAGAGACCGAGGCTTTGCTATCGGGACTATATTTTCTCCATTCTGATTCTTATCGTTAATGAAATCGCATTGTATATGTTCCAACCCCAACGTCGATGGCGTCTTTACTGTTCGCGTTCCGATGATCAACAGGTTTAGAATCTATTATCGATTTTTTAAAGTCTTCTTCTTCTTTTTCTTTTTACCTTTTCATCGTTTGATTCTCTCCTTCTTCATTATTCTTTCTCCGCAGCTTAATCTGTTATTTACTGCAAATTGTACTTTTCGTACCTTCCTTGATTGTATATATATATATATATATATATATATATATATATATATATATATATATATATATATATATATATATATATATATATATATATTCTATATAAGTCTCTCCATATATTGTTGTGTCTCGCTCATTCTCTCTTCCTTTGTTCTTCTGATCCACTTTATGCTATTTCGTCCTGGCTCATCTGAAGCGAGTTCCATATCATGCTTTAAGTACATTATCTGGTGTCATATATACAGTACAGGAAAAATTTAACAGGAGAGAGAGAGAGAGAGAGAGAGAGAGAGAGAGAGAGAGAGAGAGAGAGAGAGAGAGAGAGAGAGAGAGAGAGAGAGAGAACTAGATTTTTTTTACCGTTTTCTATATGTATCCTAAACGCTTTTAACACTTTTACTACGGCGTCTGGAAATATCCTGGAAGCCTTTTGGAAACCATCTCGGTAAACCCTGAATGTACCTTAAGAAAAAAAAAAACGAAAACAAACTCGGGGACATTATGGAATAAACTGGGATTGCTTCTGGAAACGATCTGGAAACAATATGCTTTCTACTGGAAAATATCTGGAAGACGGCCTGGAAATGTCTTTTAAATTAAACTGGAGTATTTTACAAATTAACTCGAAAATACTTTTTTTTTTTGAGTCCTGGAAAGGTCCTTTTGAAACTCGAGTAATTCTACAGATTAACTCGAAATCATTTTCGAGTTCCTGGACCAATAAAGATCTATATACCTTTTTGCACATTATGAAAGTTCACTCCTTGAATTTCCAGAGACACTGCAATGCTCAAGGTATCCCGATATCACATTTACAAACACACTACCATTTACACTGAGGTTAAAACCTACAGTTACCACGTACTTCAGCGACCCGAAAACTCAGTCTAAACTCATAACTGATGTTGGAATTAAATTGGAAAGTCTTCCTGAATTGAAAGAAAAAAAATTATAAGAATAATGCTTTTAAGCTTCTTTGGAAACTCCCGAAATCTTCCAGAGAATTTCTGAATACTTCTTCAGCACTCCTTGTGGAGTCGTTAAAAATTTCCTGGAATGGTCTTAGAAAGTCACCCTCCCCAGCCTCCGCAACACCTTCCTTGTCTTGTGGAATTTCTCAATACTTCCTTTGAACTTCCTCCAAAAGCTTCACTATGTTCCTGGAGGCGAATACAAAACGCTGCCTCTGTCAGAAGTTAACGCCTGTGAGTGTTAGCCATTAGCCACCGCCAGTGTTAGAGACAGTGTTAGCAGTCACCTAGTGTTATTAGAGACAGTGTTAGCAGTGTTAGGGACGGCATTAGAAGTATGTCAGCCTTCAGTGTTAGACATCTATTGCTAACCAGTGATTTGTGACTCTCTACTGATTATGACCAGTGACCTGTGAGCAATGATGACTCAGTATGATCACCACAGTTGTTACGACCTATCACTTGTCGTGTTTCACTGCTGGGCCACCTACGTCACTGTCAGGGTCAGTTCTCACTATCACACTTCCGGTGAGTGTGACCTGGCCAATATCACTTTCTTCAATCATCTTCACTGCCATCTTGGCACTGATAGACACCTTAACTTCCAGTTAAACACTTGTGCTTCTAATTCTAATCCACTCTTTTCCCTACCCACATCACTACCTACGTTCCTAACTCACCACAGGTGACTACATATGAAAAAGCAAGATTACCTTATACTCGAGGAAGATGGTATAAAATTGGAAGGTCGAAAATAGACGTACGAGCAAAAGAAAAAACATTTACGTCAAAAGGAAGGATTCAGGGACTCTCGAAATCCATTCCCTTCACCACGGTAGGAGATCTGGTAATATAATTGGCGTGGCATTTGCATATTGGCGAAGGGAACAAATCAGAACACAAGAGAGAAGAGATACTGGGCCGAGGCAAGACACTTCACGCGAGAAGGTAGATGGAAAATACGACGTCAGAAATGACCAATGAATTAGTCAGAGAGAGAGAGAGACAGAAGAGAGAGAGAGAGAGAGAGAGAGAGAGAGAGATCATTACGTCACGCAATGAATATGTGTGTGTGTGTGTGTGTGTGTGTGTTGCTGAAGGGTCCTTACTGAAGCAGGAGGGTAATGTGGTCTCCTTAGCTCCTTAGCTCTACTCACTAGTGTGCAAGTATTCTTTCTCCCCTATCCCTAGGGATAATATATATATATATATATATATATATATATATATATATATATATATATATATATATATATATATATATATATATATATATATATCCAGTATAGTTGACCTACAGCTATCACTTAAACTACACGATTTCATGGTTCGCGATAATGACTTCCAGCTGGAAATATCACGCTGGACGTAGGACATAATACCCGACCCAATTATGATGGACGGGTTGATATTTTTTAATGAGTTTCTCACACAGAGAGAGGCGGCCAGCCAGCCAGCATGGAACAACAGGGAGTGTTTGTTTGGCCTTTCTGATTATATATTCTACGCACTGATCTGCATGATTACGTCCCTGTGTGGGTCATGGAGCTTTGCTGTCCCCGAGAACCATCCGACTCATAGGCAAGGCCACAAGATGAATGGTGTTGGGAATTGGCCTTCGACGTGGCGTGTGCTCTCTGATCTACCCAGCTGTTCATCCTTCCTCGGGTTGGCGTCAGCCTGAGGTGGGGGTACAGTACCACAGCTGTGACAGCCCCTAGCCAGCTGATAGCTTGTACCTCGGCTTGAGGTTCCCCTGGTGGTCTCCATGTCCAGGGACATGACCCCCTCACTTGACAGGCCTAGTGAGCCTCCCAGGGGTGTCCATGTCCAGGAACATGGCCCCTCACTTGACAGGCCTAGTGAGCCTCCCAGGGGTGTCCATGTCCAGGGACATGGCCCTTACTGACAGGCCTTCATGTGGCTACCAAGGGTGTACATGTCCAGGGACATGGCCCTCATTGACAGGCCTAAATGTGGCTACCAGGGGTGTCCATGTCCAGGGACATGGCCCTCACTGACAGGCCTAAATGTGGCTACCAAGGGTGTCCATGTGCGGGGACATGGCCCTCACTGACAGGCCTAATGAACGCTCCAGGGATGTCCATTGTCTGGAGGTCATGGCCCTTACTGACAGGCCATATCGAGGGACATGGCTTCACTAACAGGCCTAATGCACCAGTCCTTGAGTACATACACAAGTGTTATCACTGAACATGTTCTTCACTTCCTCAATTCGTGCCCTGGAGTCTCCTACAGTCCAGAAAACTTATGATCCTGGAAGGCGACCTTGCCTATCATCGCATCAATCTCTTTACGACTCTCAAATCTGACTCATAAGTGAAAGTATATAGAGCCAGAAAACGGTTTCCCACACACACAAACACACACACACACACACACACAACGATAATCATCTTTCCGCTGGCGTGCACAGTTTGAATAACATTTCTGGGAGATTTGATGCAGTTGGATCATGAATTACTATCATGAATGTTGTTTTCGAAAGGTAAATACAGAGGTAGTGATACGGTCTTTATACGTGCGTAGCACGGGCATTAAGCCAGTTAAGGCTAAAAATGAAAAAAAAAGAACCTATTTATTCTACAAAGAATAAACTGGGTTAATCTAGCAACGAGTTTGCCCCGTCAAAGAAGTCATTCAGCATCACTCAGCTCCCTCGATTCTGGCACCATCATTATTGCCCTCCTCTGGGGCCTCTCTCCCACTACAGTGTTCACTCTCAGTACAATGTTCCTGTACGGTTACCATCATTACTGTGTGGGGGCTGGCTGCTCCCTGCATCTGACTGCTTTCCTGAAGGCTGGTACCTCCTGCAGAAGGGAACGTTGAAAGGTGTCATCTACCAGGCTGGTAGCTCCTGTAGAAGGTGATGACGAAGGTGTCATCTTTAGGGCTGGAATCTCCTGCAGAAGGTGATGACGAAGGTGTCATCTTTAGGGCTGGAATCTCCTGCAGGAGGTGATGACGAGGGTGTGTCATCTTTAGGGCTGGAAGCTCCTGCAGAAGGTGATGACGAAGAAGTGTCATCTTTAGGGCTGGAATCTCCTGCAGGAGGTGATGACGAGGGTGTGTCACCTCTAGGGCTGGTAGCTCCTGCAGAAGGGAATGCTTACAGTGTCCTCTCTCTATATATGGCAAAAAATGCTGGGTTTTTTCTTTCTTTCTTTTTTGCCTATGATGGTCTAAACTTCCCAGTCTTTGCCAGTCTGTGATTGGCTAACCTAACCTGTCTACTGGCCTGTGATTGGTAAAGGTACCAAGTCTTTGCCAGTCTGTGGTTGGCTAACCTTGCCTGTCTACTGGCCTGTGATTGGCAAAGCTTCCCTGTCTTTGCCAGTCTGTGATTGGTGAAGCTTATCTTTACTAGCCTGGGATTGGTATAGCTACCCAGTCTTTGTTAGTCTGTGATTGGCTACACTTTCCAAACCTCCTCGTGTGTCTAACAATTGGGAACATGACACAAAACTTAACACGTGTGTGTGTGTGTGTGTGTGTGGAGGCAGCACCGTGTATGTGTGTGTGTGTGTGTGTGGTGTGTGTGTGTGTGGTGTGTGGAGGCAGCACCGTGTGTGTGTGTGTGTGTGTGTGTGTGTGTGTGTGTGTGTGTGTGTGTGTGTGGTGTGTGGAGGCAGCACCAGGTGTGTGTGTGCATGGTGCGTCATGCAACTTGTGATCTTAGCCAGTTTTTCCCTGAATTCATGAATAAAGTCAACAAGAACATCCTCTTCCCTCTTAAACTAGAGAGAAAATATGAACCTCGATCCCTGAAGGGAAGGTCTGTGTGTGTGTGTGTGTGTGTGTGTGTGTGTGTGTGTGTGTGTGTGTGTGTGTGTGTTTGCGCTATCAGTGTTTTCCACAGAAACAAGACAAAGCAGTTTTCCCCTCGCCCTCGTAGTGTTTGTCTGCATATCTTTGCCTCTGTTTGTCTTTCCATTGAAATGTGTGAGGCTCTGGGCATACACACACACACACACACACACACACACGGTGCTGCCTCCACACACACACACACACACACACACACACACACACATGATAACAGACGTCATCCCATGTTAAATGCTTTTAGTATCATATGATACGATGGTTTTCCTATTTCAAACAAGGTGTGACCTAGTCCATGCCAAAGGAAAGATAAGCCCAAAATGAACCATTGAGCGAAACGTCCCGGCCATGTTAATTAAACAAGGCTCTGTTAGACGAAGTCGGAACTACTTAATGAGGCTGTTTAAGGAAGACAGAAGCCTCTGTGTGCCAGGGGGGGAATAAGGTAAGCAGATAAGAGTTAGTTGAATGTACAGATGAAAAGCATTGATAAGGGTAAGAGATGAGGGTAAACAGGTCTTGTTCCCTGGTCCATTTCTCTTTTTTTTCTGTGAGGCAGAACTAAACCAGTCATTCCAGCTTGTGCCCTATCATCGTGTTGGCTCACAGACGAAAGGTCAAGCCTTGACATAGACAGATGACCTCACTGAGGCCAAGCCTTGATATAGACAGATGTCCTCACTGAGGCCAAGCCTTGATATAGACAGATGTCCTCACTGAGGCCAAGCCTTGACATAGACAGACGTCCTCACTGAGGCCAAGCCTTGATATACACAAATGTCCTCACTGAGGCCAAGCCTTGATATAGACAGACGTCCTCACTGAGGCCAAGCCTTGACATAGACAGACGTCCTCACTGAGGCCAAAGCCTTGACATAGAGAACATAAAAAAAGGACAGAGAAAAGACATAGAGGGTCATCTAAGTGTTGTTGACGGACTTGTGACACGGGCCTGCGACAAAGAACATGACGTCTGGTATGCAAATCCAATTTCGGATGACCTCAAGCGATGACGCCCTGCGTCGCCCCCACCCACCAAGGCCAAGAGAGAGACGACCTTGCTGTCCACCTCTCTCTCTCTCTTCTCTCTCTCTCTCTCTCTCTCTCTCTCTCTCTCTCTCTCTCTCTCTCTCTCTCTCTCTCTCTCTCTCTCTTTATATATATATATATATATATATATATATATATATATATATATATATATATATATATATATATATATATATATATATATATATATATATATGAGCTGGTAGTTAGCTTAGTCATTTGTATATAATGATGACATTATTGGTATGTGATTAGGTTGCAAAACTCCTTCCCCCAGATCATTCGCTGCCGTAATTAGGAGAATTTCCCAGAGTTTATCGGAGTTTCAGTGTTATGAGGTTGGTAAGTGGCCGTAGCCTGGTGAAAGAGGCCATAACAATCTGGGAAACGTTATCTGGTGGGACCGAGAACCGCCCTGGCCAAGATGGTGGCCACACCTCTCATCCAGGCCAGCTGGGGGTGGGGACTGTGGCCATCCTAGCATAGATGGTGGCCACACCTCTCATCCAGGCCAGCTGGGGGTGGGGACTGTGGCCATCCTAGCATAGATGGTGGCCATACCTCTCATCCAGGCCAGCTGGGGGTGGGGACTGTGGCCATCCTAGCATAGATGGTGGCCACACCTCTCATCCAGGCCAGCTGGGGGTGGGGACTGTGGCCATCCTAGCACAAATGGTGGCCATATATCTTCTCCTTGGCTAGCTAAGGAGACCTGTGGCCATCATGGCCCAGATGGTGGCCATACTTCCTCTCCAGGCCGGCTAAGGGTGTGGACTATGGCCACCAGTGGCCCAGATGGTGGCCATACCTCCTCCTCAGGTCAGCTAGGGGTGTGGTCTATGGCCACCATGGCCCAAATAGTGGCCATACCTCCTCTCCAGGTCAGCTAGGGGAGTGGTCTATGGCCATCATGGCCCAAATGGAGGTCATAAATCTCCCTTCAGGTCAGCTGGAGAGAAAGAGAGAGATATATATACACCAATTTTCTTATCCCATTTACAGGTAAATTGGACGCTACGCGAAAGTAGAAGTTAGTGTTCTTGGACGTATTCTCTCTCTCTCTCTCTCTCTCTCTCTCTCTCTCTCTCTCTCTCTCTCTCTCTCTCTCTCTCTCTCTCTCTCTCTCTCTCTCTCTCTCTCCACCATGTCCACGCTAATCCCTTGGCAACGTGCAAGGCTCCGGCCAGATCACACAGCCCAGCCAAGCCCCCTCCAGACGACCTGAATATTGCCTCGTCTGGACGTATTTCATCCACAGTGACTCCACTCACACACGACGGGAAGAAGCAGCGGGAGGAGGAGGAGGAGGAGGAGGAGCGCCAGAAGCAGCGGGAGGAAGAGGAGGAGGAGGAGGAGCGCCAGGAGCAGCGGGAGGAGGAGGAGGAGGAGGAGGAGGAGCACCACGAGCAGCGGGAGGAGGAGGAGCACCACGAGCAGCGGGAGGAGGAGGAGGAGGAAATACGGAGAGTGGAAGAGATAGAGAGAATGAGAGAGTACCTGCCTACATATGGGTGCCTCCTATGGAAATCTGTGGGTTGGGGGTGGCGTCGGGAATGGATAAAGGCAAGCAAGTATGGAAAAGTACATGTGTATATATGTATATGTCTGTGTATGTGGATGTATATGTATGTATATATGTTGATATGCATATGTATGTATATGTACGTGTATGTGCGTATAACTACACATGTGTGTATGTGGGTAGATGGGTCGTTCTTCGTCCGTTTCCTAGCGCTACCTCGCTCAAGCGGGAAACCGCGATCAGGTAGCGTCAAGAACAGAGGACTGACTGAGCCTTAGAGGAGGGGAAAAAATCTCCTCACTTGGCCCCCTACTCTGTTCTTTCTTTCAGCGAGTAAAACAGGAGGGGAGGCTTTCCAGCACCCTGCTCCTACCGCTTCCAGTCGCCTTCTACGACAAGCAGGGAATACGTAGGAAGCGTAGTGGAGAAAGAATATTGAGCAAAGACGTAATGAGCGTCGTAGAAAAGGCGGGAGAAACAGGAAGAGGGGTAGGGAGCTGAAAATCCTCCTCTCCTGTATTATCACTTTCAAAATAATAAGAGGAAGGAGCCAGGTGAGGATTTTTTCCCCCCTCTCTCAAAGCCTAATCGTCTGGGGTTGACGCTGTCTTGTAAACGCGAGAAACAGCGAACAATTATCACACACACACACACACACACACTTAACACACACACACACACACACACACACACACACACACACACACACACACACACACACACACACACTTTTCCATACAGGTAATCATGAAGACCAGAGAGTGAACGAATTACGAAATGCAGTTAACTCCTTTCACCCTACTCTCCCAGGGCTCTTCCTGACCTCTGACCTCTCCTTCCCTCTCACCACTCTTGACCTTTGACCCCTCCCTCTCACCCACCACTCTCCTTAATATGTAAATTTGCCTGAAGCTTTGTCAGTCTCCCGGATGAATAATGTAGAATCTTGGATGCTCGGAGACTGTATAACAAGTGTACATGAGAGAGAGAGAGAGAGAGAGAGAGAGAGAGAGAGAGAGAGAGAGAGAGAGAGAGAGAGAGAGAGAGAGAGAGAGAGAGAGAGAGAGAGACCCACTTGCCCTAGCCTAGGTTGTCCTGGATGACTGAGGTATGTCGTATGTTCTCCACGAAGAGACATATATATATATATATATATATATATATATATATATATATATATATATATATATATATATATATATATATATATATATATATATATATATATATATACATATACGTAAATGTTTATTCCATGTAATCCACGGGGAAATGAAACCCGACAAGTTCCCAAGTGCACTTTCGCGTAATGATCACATCATTAAGGGAGATACAAGAAAGAAACACACACACACACACACACACACACACACACACACACACACACACACACACACACACACATCCTGGGGAGATATCAACCCCACCATCTGTATTCCCCATTCACCTCAACACAGACTCACAAATGTACCAAGGCCAGAAGGGCATCGTCTTGCCTCCACCACCATATCGCTCCTCATATATCCTCATTTCCCCCAGATCTCTGTGTGGTTCTTCACGGGGCGCAGGTAACAGACAAAGGAGTGCCAAGTTTGGACAACATCCTACACTTTACTTTTTGTTTTTAGGTGGTTAGAGGCATCTCTCGTATGCAAATTAGGGGGAGGGGTCACAAGAGAGAGAGAGAGAGAGAGAGAGAGAGAGAGAGAGAGAGAGAGAGAGAGAGAGAGAGAGAGAGAGAGAGAGGGAGAGTATGTGAGGGTGTATAAGGTTGCTATGGTGATGGTTGTGAGTGTCTGGTCTGGCCAAGTGATGATGGTTGTGGCCAAGTGGTGATGGTTGTGGCCAAGTGGTGATGGTTGTGGCCAAGTAGTGTCTGGTCTGGCCAAGTGGTGATGGTTGTGGCCAAGTGGTGATGGTTGTGGCCAAGTGGTGATGGTTGTGGCCAAGTGGTTATGGTTGTGGCCAAGTAGTGTCTGGTCTGGCCAAGTGGTGATGATTGTGGCCAAGTGGTGATGATTGTGGCCAAGTGGTGATGGTTGTGGCCAAGTGGTGATGGTTGTGGCCAAGGGGTGATGGTTGTGGCCAAGTGGTGATGGTTGTGGCCAAGTGGTGATGGTTGTGGCCAAGTGGTGATAGTTGTGGCCAAGTGATGATAGTTGTGGCCAAGTGGTGATGGTTGTGGCCAAGTGGTGATGGTTGTGGCCAAGTGATGATGGTTGTGGCCAAGTGTACGTCACCCAAGAAGTGGTGTGAGAGTCAACACTCTGTGGGCCAGTCGTCAGGCCAAGACACACACACACACTCACACACACACACACACACACACACACACACACACACAAGCACACACACACACACACAAGCACACACACACACACACACACACACACACACACACACAGAGGAGTCGTACCCAAATTAAAAAAAAAAAAATTCGAACTAGGGCTTCATTTCCGCTGAAGATTCTTTCATTTCTATCTTCTTTCTTTTTTTTTTCCCCGGTGAAAAGATTCCGTTTTCTTTTCTCTTCATAATTTGCATGGAAGGAGAATAAAGGTGACTCAGCTGACATTTGGAAAATGGAAAAGGGTGTTCCACTGCGCAGTGCAAACAAATTTCCTCACGATTTTAAGATCATATATATATATATATATATATATATATATATATATATATATATATATATATATATATATATATATATATATATATACATACCTACACAGCTTTCCATGGTTTACCCCAGACGCTTCACATGCCTTGATTCAATCCACTGACAGCACGTCAACCCCGGTATACCACATCGCTCCAATTCACTCTATTCCTTGCCCTCCTTTCACCCTCCTGCATGTTCAGGCCCCGATCACACAAAATCTTTTTCACTCCATCTTTCCACCTCCAATTTGGTCTCCCTCTTCTCCTCGTTCCCTCCACCTCCGACACATATATTCTCTTGGTCAATCTTTCCTCACTCATTCTCTCCATGTGCCCGAACCATTTCAAAACACCCTCTTCTGCTCTCTCAACCACGCTCTTTTTATTTCTACACATCTCTCTTACCCTTACCCTTACCTTGTGACGCATCTAACACCCCGTTATGTGACGCAGCTAACCCCCCGTTATGTGACGCATCTCTAACACCCCGTTATGTGACGCATCTCTAACACCCCGTTATGTGACGCATCTAACACCCCGTAATGTGACGCATCTAACACCCCGTTATGTGACGCATCTAACACCCCGTAATGTGACGCATCTAACACCCCGTAATGTGACGCATCTAACATCCCATTATACAACGCATCTACCGGAAATCGGGTGTAAGTAGGTAAACATTCCACTGGTTTTCTAACAAGACGGAGAAAACGAGTGGCGGGGGGGAAATGAAAAAGAATACGTGAGAACATAACACCATAATTTTCAAGCCTTGAGCACATTTCCCTCTCTCTCTCTCTCTCTCTCTCTCTCTCTCTCTCTCTCTCTCTCTCTCTCTCTCTCTCTCTCTCTCTATCTATCTATCTATCTATCTATCTATCTATCTATCTATCTATCTCTCCCAATAAAACCTTGGCCTCTTGTTCGGTAAAGCCCAGTATGGGCCGTCTGTAGCTTCGTTATCGTACATTAGTTCAGTGAGCCCTGGCGAACAAGACAAGGGAGCGCCCACGTCAATCGGATGCTCACTCACATTTAAAAAAAAAAATCAATTTTCTTCTGGCATTTAAAAAAATATATATATATATCATTTTCTTCTGGTATTTAAAAAATCAATTTTCTTCTGGCATTTAACAAAATTCAATTATCTTATGGCATTTAAAAAAAATATATTATTTTCTTCTGGTATTTAAAAAATCAATTTTCTTCTGGCATTTAACAAAATTCAATTATCTTCTGGCATTTAAAAAAAATATATTATTTTCTTCTGGTATTCAAAAAATCAGTTTTCTTCTGGCATTTAAAAAAATTCAATTATCTTCTGGCATTTAAAAAATGCATGTAATTTCCTTCTGGCATTTGAAAAAATATATCAACTTCCTTCTGGTATTTAAATGGTCTATATAATTTCCATCAGGCATTTAAAAAAAATCAATTTTCTTCTGGCATTTAAGAAATATATGTAATTTTCTTCTGGCATTTAAAAAATATATCAATCTTCTTCTGGTATTTAAGAAATATATATAATTTCCATCTGGCATTTTAAAAAAAAAAAATCAATTTTCTTCTGGCATTTAGAAAAAATTCAATTTTCTTTTGGCATTTAAAAAAAATACAATTTCCTTGTGGCATTTAAAATAATTGTAACCTCATTCTAAATGGGTATGTCACAGAAGGGCCAGATTTGGACATGGTAGGTGTTGAGAGGCCCTGCATGGCGCTACCCAGTACACAAGACACATTAACCCTCCATGACTCTACCCAGTACACAAGACACATTAACCCTCCATGACGCTACCCAGTACACAAGACACATTAGCTCTCCATGACCCTACCCAGTACACAAGACACATTAACCCTCCATGACGCTACCCAGTACACAAGACACATTAACCCTCCATGACCCTACCCAATACACAAGACACATTAACCCTCCATGACGCTACCCAGTACACAAGACACATTAACCCTCCATGACGCTACCCAATACACAAGACACATTAACCCTCTATGACGCTACCCAGTACACAAGACACATTAACCCTGAATAACGCTACCCAGTACACAAGACACATTAACCCTGTATGACGCTACCCAGTACACAAGACACATTAACCTTCCATGACTCTACCCAGTACACAAGACACATTAACCCTCTATGACGCTATCCAGTACACAAGACACATTAACCCTCCATGACGCTACCCAGTACACTACAAAAGGAAAATAGATATCTGACCTTTGCCTGTGTTCTCGAAGATGGTGGCGCTGATGACCCGTTTTTAGTGACGTCCCTTTGAGACTGATGCCGGAGCTGGCCTCAGTGGCGAGAACTCAAAGTCTCCAACGAGACTGGCCAGCGAGACGGGTCTCTTATCTCGTGCCTGATGGTAGTAATGGGGAGGAGAGAGAGACCACAGGGTTAAAACACAATATGAATATAATCATCTATCATGTCTGTTAATCATTTCATACGTCTGTTGTCTGTTAATCATTTCATACGTCAAGAAACACACTATTCGATCAATGTATTCTACTTTTGTCTAACCCTACGTCAACGTTTTTTCGATTCTCTCTCTCTCTCTCTCTCTCTCTCTCTCTCTCTCTCTCTCTCTCTCTCTCTCTCTCTCTCTCACTCTCACACACACACACACACACACACGCACACTAAACTTGGTGTGTAAGGAAGATAAGGAAGCGTCGTGGAGTTATATAACCCATGTTGACGTAGCAACATGAACAAGAGAAGATAAGGAAGAACAGAGAGAAGAGAAATAACATGAAAATGGAGATGGATAGATAGATAGATAGATAGATAGATAGATAGTGGAACGTGTAAAGAATGTCGTATGGAAATCACAGCAATGACGTAAAGCAAGAACAAGTCAAATGACGTGTGTGTGTGTGTGTGTGTGTGTGTGTGTGTGTGTGTGTGTGTGTGTACGTACGGGAAGACTATGTACGCGAGACAGGAAAATCTAAAACTGTCGAGGAATCTCCTGCTGGCACTGTGGTCTGCCTGCCCTGGAGGGGAAGGGAGGAGGAGGAGAACTTTTGGCTTATCATAACATATTCACGACGCGCAGTGGGGGCCAGGTCCCTCCTGCTGGCCTCCCTCCTCCTCCTTCTCCTCCTCCTCCTCCCTTATCCCTACTCCTGCATGACGCGCAGTGGGGGCCAGGTCCCTCCTGCTGGCCTCCTCCTCCTTCTCCTCCTCCTCCTCCCTTATCCCTACTCCTGCATGACGCGCAGTGGGGGCCAGGTCCCTCCTGCTGGCCTCCTCCTCCTTCTCCTCCTCCTCCTCCTCCCTTATCTCCACTCCTGCATACCCACACATCACTGGACACCGGAGCGTAACACCTTGGAGAAACACACACACACAAGACCGAGGATGGATGATCTGGCCTCTTTCTTATCATCATCTACTCCTAATACGACACTATATATGAACATCTCACACCTCGATGTAATGAAGAAATTTAGGTGACGTACTGGGAGAGTTGAATCCTCCCGAGAAATCGTACTAATATAAATGCTTCGCAGAGGAAATGGTGTTTGAACACATACTAATGGTACGTAACAGTGGTGAATGCTATTCCGTGTTGAAATAAAAACACTAAAAACCGATGTCAAACACCACGAATTTCTCACTTGGTAGACCTGATTGCTGCTGGTGTCTTATCTATTTCATAGATGAAGTGAGATTTGTCATTTCTGTAGGATAGGATGGTGTTCTAGAGTCAGGAAGATGAATCTCCTGGTTCCAATCCCTTATAATACGTTCCAAAACCCGTGTCAGATACAGAGAGAGGTTCCCAATCTATAACAATACATTTCAACAATCCTTTAGACACATACAATATGTGTTGATAACACTGTAGTGTTTGCAACGACTAGTTGCAGCGGTGGAGCTGGCACTCACCACATTGAACAAGACATAATTAGTATAAAATGAAGTTGACTACTTAATTAGTATATCAAATGAACTTGCCAAAGGTAAGTTTTAAAAAGAAAAAAAAAAGGAGGGGGGGGAAGGTTATATTAAGAACGTATGAAATGGTCATATCATGAGAGAGAGAGAGAGAGAGAGAGAGAGAGAGAGAGAGAGAGAGAGAGAGAGAGAGAGAGAGAGAGAGAGAGAGAGAGAGAGAGAGAGAGAGAGAGAGAGAGAGAGAGCAACTGGCCATGAATATCACAAAAAAAAACGGGGTTTTGAGGGGAAAGTACATTACAGAGTTGGCCAGGCAAACGAATTCGTGACTACAAAACACTTGACTTCGAGAGGATTAAGACTTGAGAGAATGTAAAGAGAAGAAAGAATAGTTAAGATTCTCCTCACTGGACACGTACATTAAACCTGGGGATAAACAGTGATGAAATGATGATAAACCATATTGACATTTCTCACCATCATGCCTTGGGAGGGGGGTACATAATAATTAGCATATCCCTAATTATCATCTCTGTAATTACTAGTCGTACATGACCTTTATTTCTGATTATCAATTACCTCATTAATCCCGAGAGAATCTCAAAATTAGCTGTATCTACAGATTCGGGGTTTTTTTCCCTCTCTCAAATGTGATCATGGATATTTGGCGATCTAACTATTTAAAAAAGAAATGAAAAAATCTTTTTACAGTGAAAGAAGCGATTGACTCATTCAGTTTTAGAGAAAAATAATGAGGCGAAATGACCAGTTTTATCCGTTTATGCTAAAGTTTACACACTTCATAGCACGTAAATTTACTATAATGCCTCTTAACTACAAAATCCACACTTATGGCACTCACAACTCTGGCAACCAGAGCTGTATAGCAACACTAACTATAGCACCTTCAGCTATAGCACCCTCTGGTACTCACAACTCTTGCAAACAGAGCTGTATAGCAACACTAACTATAGCATCTTCAACTATAGCACTCTCTACTATAACACCCTCATCCATAGCACCCACTATTACTATAATAACACATACATTTACAACACCCATAGCTATGGTATTTACAGTTATAGCAGCCACAACTATTACACCCAGTATCATAGCATCTACAACCTTGGCACTGACACTCACCAACAACTCAACAACCAATATTAACCATAACCATAACACACAACCATAACACACAACCATTACCATACAATTACAACACCCACAACCATAGGACACACAACTATAGCACGAACCTATAACCCCTTCTGACTATAGTACCAACTATAGCAAACATCTATAGCACCCATGATTACACTCACGATACACCACTTACTCTTTAGCATCTGAATATACATATTTGATATTCCCAAATCCAACGATTCATTCAAATTATTAGATTACATTAATCACATGGACTGAATTGATCAGTCAAAATTCCCTTAATGCCTCGTCTCTGCTTGTGGGATACATATGATCTGAAACATCCACATCACCAGAGAATCGAAAAGCAATTAGACTCTATTTCACATGATCACGGTTTTTGTCAGCAATATAATTATCCCGCGGGACTTTTTGTGATATACAACAACACTGCATTGGACATCATAACAGAGAACGGGATGAGCGTTGAATTCCAACCCCTAACCCCAACCTCCCTTCCCTCCTCCTCCTCGCTGATATGTGAATATTAATTTACCACACAGGAGAAATACAAGCAACAGCTTTAATTCAGGTGTTGTTCAACAACACTCTGACTCAGGGGCTATACATGACCAGGGACATACGAGAAGTGTCAACCAAAGGGGTCGACTTTATTATCATAATTATTATCATATATCATTATAATCCCCCCTCCCCTCCCCCCACCCCCCAGTGGAAAGATGAAAACCTTAATGGAAGTGAATTTATCTTAATGAATTAATAATACTCGTTGCTTCGAAATTTCTTACTGTAAGCTTGCGTATATCACGTAGACGAAACTCCACAAAAATGTAACTTTTCACGTTCTTTTTATGGCATGACTTTGAGAGAAGCTGAGGAAACATGGGAAGAAATACATCCAAGAAGAGATACTCATTATACTAATACAACTGGATGACTTAAAGCTGTGAGTAGGTCTGGAGATCCCATGTTTCAACATACAGCAATACATGGAGTGTGAACAGTGAACAAGATGGTACTCGTGTTATAGCCACGAGTGTGAACAGTGAACAAGATGTTACTCGTGTTATAGCCACGAGTGTGAACAGTGAACAAGTTGTTATTCGTGTTATAGCCACAACCTTCCAACGCGAGAACAGCTCCAGAAGTATACGTGGTATAAGACCAATGTGTATAATACAGTAGTATATATATATATATATATATATATATATATATATATATATATATATATATATATATATATATATATATATATCGGTATGATTGAGTATGATGATACGTATGATCATGCCAGAGGAAAGGGTTTTAGTTGGAGCGTATGAAAATCATACACACACACACACACACAAGAAATACGTCGTCTAGGGTATGCAGATGAGGTGATGCAAATGAGAGAGAGAGAGAGAGAGAGAGAGAGAGAGAGAGAGAGAGAGAGAGAGAGAGAGAGAGAGAGAGCACAGGAAGGGGAGGTAAGGGAGGGAGAGTAAGTCTCATGAGGAAAGTGTGGTTTTAAAGGTGAACTTATGAGTTACTGGTCCGACATAGGACCAAGGATGGCGAGGTGGGAAAGGTGTAACAGAAACACGTTTGATAAGAGGTATATATATATATATATATATATATATATATATATATATATATATATATATATATATATATATATATATATATATATATATATATATTCCTATAAGTCCCCGTGGACTCATAGGAATGTCTTGATCACGCGCTAAATTGTGATCCTTTCCAATATATATATATATATATATATATATATATATATATATATATATATATATATATATATATATATATATTCTGGGTGTTAGCGCAGTAGGAATTATGAAGGTGGTTTATAAATATAATACTAATTACACTCATGTCAGAGGTCTGACCTTTCTTTATATATACAGTAAAAGGCTGGATGATTCCATTACAACGAAAACTATAAAGTGTAATATGATTACAGGAGACTGGCGAGTTTTACAACGAACTATAACCAAGTGAAATATGTGCCTAGGATTGTTAACTATATTTCCACCATTGTCTCAAATCATAAATAGCCAAGTGGCTAGTCCGCTCTTAAGGTATGTGGGTCAATCATTGAATGGGTAGTATTAAAGACGTTTCTTCTTTTTGTACACCCTCTCTCTCTCTCCCTCCTAGTGACAGCCAATCAGCGTGTAGATCCCAAGACATCCTAAGCAGGGGAGAGCCAACCAGCGGCCGACACCGCCACCGTCCTCAAAATCACCGACCAATCAGCGACGGCGGAGACACGCATATTCTGGCATGACAAGGGAATTAGCGTGGGAGTAGTTTGAGACCATCACCCCCCCCCCCCCCCACTAACCACCACGCCACCCAACCACCCAACCACCCCCCCCAAACAACACATACTGACAGCCAATCGCCTTTGCAACGGAGTCCTGGCGAGGTGCGAGCCGAGAGATGATAATGTGGGAGCCATCGTGGTGGGATTAGAGAGAGAGAGAGAGAGAGAGAGAGAGAGAGAGAGAGAGAGAGAGAGAGAGAGAGAGAGAGGCGCGCGCGCGGCCGCTGAAACTATTTAGAGAGAGAAGAGAGGCCTTCCTGGTTGCCTTTCTTGATCCTATACTACGCCATCAGAGAGAGAGAGAGAGAGAGAGAGAGAGAGAGAGAGAGAGAGAGAGAGAGAGAGAGAGAGAGAGAGAGAGAGTAGGTACCAGTCGATGGGAGAGCGATGATGGGCTTGACTGGCTACAGAGAGAGAGAGAGAGAGAGAGAGGATGGTGTGTTGGGAGAGGGAGTGAGTCAGTGAGTGAGTGAGGCCAGAGGTGTGCCGACAACAGGTTGAGGATAAGAGAGAGAGAGAGAGAGAGAGAGAGAGAGAGAGAGAGAGAGAGAGAGAGAGAGAGAGAGAGAGAGAGAGAGAGAGAGAGAGAGAGGTGGACGGAGGGGTATAGGAGAAGACACAGAGAGGAGAGGGATAGATAGATAAGTAGATGGAAGGTGAGATGATAAATATAGAAGGAACTGAGTAAAGGAAGAAAAGAGATAAGACACAGAAGAGGACCAGCATAAGAGAAAACGGATGCTAAAAGGGATGTAAACCATAAGAGAAAACGGATGCTAAAAGGGATGTAAACCATAAGAGAAAACGGATGCTAAACGAGATGTAAACCATAAGAGAAAACGGATGCTAAAAGGGATGTAGTCCATAAGAGAAAACGGATGCCATAAGAGACGTAAAGCATAAGGGAAAACGGATGCTAAACAAGATGTTAACCATAAGGGAAAACGGATGCTAAACGAGAAGTAAAACATATGGGAAAACGGATACTAAACGAGATGTAAGCCATAAAAGAAAACGAATGCTAAACGAGACGTAAAACATAAGGGAAAACGGAGGCTAAAAGGGATGTAAACCATAGAGAAAACGGATATTAAAAGAGATATAAACGGATGCTAAACGAGACGTAAAACATAATCATAAATCAGGAAGAGAACAACAACAGACAGTTGAATCTCGACATATGATAAATGACTGAAATAACTGTCGGTATAATGACACATTGAGGGAGATTGTAGTATGTGTGTGTGTGTGTGTGTGTGTGTGTGTGTGTGTGTGTGTGTGTGTGTGTGTGTGTGGTGAGGGGAAAGAGGGATGTTACAGCTAGGCTGGGTCAAAAGAAAGGTCAACCTGTGGTCAAATGCTGAATCACACAGTGACTTCAGTACAGTCGCCCCCTTCAGAGCCGCCTTGTGGTTAGCTGCCTTCATATATATATATATATATATATATATATATATATATATATATATATATATATATATATATATATATATATATATATATATGGCAAGACGTGGGGCACGCGTTATAAAGCGTGTCCTTGTTAATACAAGGAAAATGTATTAGACGCAGATTTGAATACAGTGTAAGTAAATCCCTCTGTGTGTGTGTGTGTGTGTGTGTGTGTGTGTGTGTGTGGTGTTGGATATGAATCTACAGGATTCAATATCGTGTTATTTACTGAAGCGGGAGGTTTATAGAGAACCCCGAACGTTCCTTTAAGATATTGAGAGATCTTTCGTATGGTCTGCTTGCTTATGTCCTGCTAGAAGCTTGCCTGCTTGCTAATGTCACGCTAGAAACTTACTTGCTTATGTAGCGTTAGGAGTTTACTTGCTTATGTCGCGTTAGAAGTTTACTTGCTTATGTCGAGCTCGAAGCTTGCTTGCTTATGTCGCGCTAGAAGCTTTGCTTGCTTGCTTATGTCGCGCTAGAAGCCTTGCTTGCTTATGTCACGCTAGAAGCTTTGCTTGCTTATGTCACGCTAGAAGCCTTGCTTGCTTGCTTATGTCGCGCTAGAAGCTTTGCTTGCTTGCTTATGTCGCGCTAGAAGCCTTGCTTGCTTATGTCACGCTAGAAGCCTTGCTTGCTTATGTCGCGCTAGAAGCTTTGCTTGCTTATGTCGCGCTAGAAGCCTTGCTTGCTTATGTCGCGCTAGAAGCTTTGCTTGCTTGCTTATGTCGCGCTAGAAGCTTTGCTTGCTTGCTTATGTCGCGCTAGAAAACTAGAGGAACTAAAAAGCCACAGATGTTTCACGCCGCACAATACGAGCTCAGGGCCACAAGGAGCAACCCTTGCGGAGGTCCTCTGTACACCAGGGCGGCTTCCCTCCCTGTGGAGGAGGAGGAGGAGGAAGACACAGAAGACCCAGCCATACAAGGCCCGACGACAGAAAGAGAGAGAGAGAGAGAGAGAGAGAGAGAGAGAGAGAGAGAGAGAGAGAGAGAGAGAGAGAGAGAGAGAGAGAGAGACCATAAAGGCATCCTGGCGAAGGAGAAGAAGAAGAAGGAGGGGGAGGCAGGAGGTGGGGAGCATTTCTGGAGGTCTGTAGTGCTCTGCTGGGGAGCTGTGGTGATGGAGAAGGGGGCGGGTGGGCGGGCGCCACCACCGAGCCAGGTGGCGTTAAGGGGGAAGTAATTGCAATTACTGGTGACGTGATGGCGAAGTAACTTCCCGAGGAGCTCCACCCCTCGCCCGCTGGGCGTTCCATCATCTGTTCACAGAAAAATCCGAGCCACGACGAATGGCAGAAAATCTACCACGTAAGTATGGATACTATGGCCATCACGCCCGTCCCTGATAACGGTGTGATGGGGCGATCGCATTTCGGTAGGAATTTGGATAATTTCGTAAATGGAAGCTTTACAGTATATACCTAGATGTCTCTCTATAGAAATCCGCCTTATCTGGCACATAGGGCTACACGTACGCCCCTGTTATCGCTAGCTATACACCCGTGTTATCGCTTATCTCACTCTGGCGTGACAGTATGAGAGTCACAGGTCTGTGTAATTGTGTAAAGGTGTTGAAAATACTGTGAATTGTTGACACTTGAGGAGGGAGATTTCTTCCATGAAACATTTGAAGTGTTTTGTTCTTGAATAATCCATTTCATCTGCGTCACTGCGTTGCTACCCCTTTTCGTATATATATATATATATATATATATATCTTCCATTTTCCCGTAGTAGCAAATGACTAGTTTTGAAGTGCCACATTAGCATGAGAGTGGGTTCATTCCCGTCCCTCACACGTCCTTAACTAAGCGTGAATCCTTTCAGTATTTGCCTGTATCCTGGATATACATAATGGACAGAGCTTATTTCCTGTCGTCCAAGTGACGTTACGAGCCTCCTCACAGTCGCAGCCATGGTTGACAGTAGACTCCACCCCGTCTAGCAATGCTTCCCACTGTCTTATCATAATCTGTAGCCATGGTTGACAGTAGACTCCATCCCGTCTAGCAATGCTTCCCTGCTGTCCTATCATAATCTGTAGCCATGGTTGACAGTAGACTCCACTCCGTCTAGCAATGCTTCCCACTGTCTTATCATAAACTGTAGCCATGGTTGACAGTAGACTCCACCCCGTCTAGCAATGCTTCCCGCTGTCCTAACATAATCTGTAGCCATGGTTGACAGTAGACTCCATCCCGTCTAGCAATGCTTCCCACTGTCTTATCATAATCTGTTTCGAGTGCCAGTGAAGTTCTATGAGTCAGTAGGTTCCACGGGCCTCATCAGGACGACCTGTCTTATCAAAGGAGCTTCCTCCATCCCTGCTTAGTTAAACCAGCCTCTACCGCCTCCTAACTTGCTCCTCACTTTTCAAAGGTTTTCTCTCGACACTTCACTGTGGCTTAACAAAGTTGTCTCAGGCTCGAAAACTCTCTCTCTCTCTCTCTCTCTCTCTCTCTCTCTCTCTCTCTCTCTCTCTCTCTCTCTGGTCTTTACAAGGGCAGGATTCTAATCCCAGCCGGGTCTTATATAGCGTCCTTTCCTCCACCACAATAAAACATGAGCGAGCCAACCAGTTAAGTCAAGTAATTACTATCCAGCAAATCCTGGAGGAAAACCTCAGGAAGTAATGAGGCAAAAGCTCTCTGGAAAACATACACCAGTCTGGACGGAGACTGAAAACCTGCAGAGACCAGGAACTTGGTGATCTTGCCAGAGTGGGGCCTTGTGTGGCAATGGTGCCAGAGAGAGAGAGAGAGAGATCGCCAAGGAGTGCCAGGCAATATCCCCCTCAAGTGACTCTCCAGAAATATTTACCCTCAGAGCCAGTGCGGACGTATCATGGTCTCCGACAGATTAAAGTCCGCCTCTTGCATCTAAATTAGGAACAGTTTTTTTTACCTCGGCACACTGGAGGGTCTACGAGGTCTCCCGGGGTCCATGATGAGACGAGGAGTCGAGAAATATGTCATAAAGTGAAGGTTCTTGTGACCACGTCGGGTTGAGTGGATGTTGAAGTGCCTTAGTCTACTGTCTCTCGCCTTCGTCGGGTGATATGACGCCTTACTCTCCCTCACCTTCGTCAGGTAATATGACACTTTCTTCGCTCATCCATGTGTCATTTTCGTCGGGAAATGACACCTTCCTGTCTCTCATCTTCGTCAGGTAATATGACACCTTCCTGTCTCCCATCTTCGTCAGGTAATATGACACCTTCCTGTCTCTCATCTCCTACAATCACCGTGGGTCCCTGACGGACACCTGTCTCTTTACATGACTCACTGTCTTCCATAGAGAGGAAGGTCCATCAAGTCTATAAATCTGGCCTGTATTGTATTAATACAGTAGACTTTCATACACTAAGACGAAACGTGATAATAAGGAAGGCCTGTATGTGACAAGGTCTTTGTACATATGATACAACAGATGAAGGTACATACATGTTACATGTTAAGACACAATATACGACTTACCACCAACGCCACACACACACACAGCACACCAGACTCGACGTTCTCATCTCTCTCTCTCTCTCTCTCTCTCTCTCTCTCTCTCTCTCTCTCTCTCTCTCTCTCTCTCTCTCTCTCTCTCTCTCGCCTCCTGCACCCCTTCTCACTACGTCAGCGTCAAGGTCGCTCATAACAGTACATCCAATAAAAGTGTCTCTGGTGTTGCGGATACGCGTCGTCAACAGCCAAAAGGCTTCTCCACGACCCGTACGAAAAGAGTCACACACACACACACACACACACACACACACACACACACGTCCTAGCAAGCCCTCACCTAATGCCTTAATTTCCAAAAGATAAATGACTGTCATTCGACCATGAGGATATTTTTTCCTCCTCATTCTAACCCCACCTGGAGTTTAATGACTCCCGCAACACTCATTTACATTTTCGTTCTTTTTTATTTTCTTTACATATTTACATACATATATTTACACTTCGTAATTTGTTCGTTCCCCGACATGCAAATTTCGTGTGGATCACGAAGGTTCGTTATAACTCCATGGCTCTGGTTGGCCATGGTCTGCAGTGGTAGTAAAAAGGACGAAAGAATTTTCGTAAATATTACGAGACACTGAAATGTCACACATTTTGCCTATCATGATGTATATACACATTTGCCTATTTTACCCATTATGATGCATTGAGGTACATCCTACATATGTTTACATATTTCCTACCTCTCTTTATATCACGACGTACTCTCCTATTTCCTATTTCCCATTCTGCTATGATTTATTCATGAATTTCCCAATTAGCCTATTATGACCTATCTACCTATTTCCTATTTACGTTCCGGTTCGGAGATAGCCAAAGTTCTTCGAGATCGCAAGTTTCAGAAATATGACATAAAGCAGGTTAAAGCTCTTCATTGTGTGTGTGTGTGAGAGAGAGAGAGAGAGAGAGAGAGAGAGAGAGAGAGAGAGAGAGAGAGAGAGAGAGAGAGAGAGAGAGAGAGAGATTCTTCGCGGCCTCGTGAGCTCAGGTCCCAACCAGGGGGGCTGCCATAAGCATACCACTATATTACACTGAGGGAGATATGGAACGTCTTGATGGGTGATAGTCCCACGGTGAACACGGCGCCCGCTCGATCTCTGCGAATTTAGGGGGAAAAAAAATATTTGGATCCAGAGCACCTGCTGGATCTTTCGGGGTACTCTGGGGGTAGTTAGGGTCCCCCTCATAATTAAATTCTGAGGACGAGGCTCAGGATATAAAGATGGCGTAGACGCCTATGAAGCACATCCTCTCCATTACGCCATATGGCGTATAGACAACTATAATGCACATCCTCTGCGTTCCTCCCGAGTTATAATGAGATGGACCAGCCATCTGCCAGCTAAAAATACGCCGGGAAGTTAATTATCTTGATAAATGGACCAAAGGTTAATGTTGGCTCTTAGCTGTGTTGGCAGCCTTATTGCTCTGATTGATGGACGAAAGTTGCGAGCCAATAAAATAAAACGGAGTCTTGGATGAAAAATACTGAAGCCATGGCTGAAACACTGAAGCTTTGGAAATGGGAATGAAGCCTTGGAAAGATCAAAAGAGCCTTTGGGTGAAGCACTGAACCCATGGTTTAAAAAAGTGGAGACTTAGATGAGGAAATGTAGCCTTGGTTGAAAAAAATAGAGCTTTGACTGAAGCACTGGAGAAAATAGAGCTTTGACTGAAGCACTGGAGACCTTGTTGAGAGATTGGAGCTCCGGGTGAAGCAATGAACCCTTCTCTGAAACACTGGAGCCCTTTGTTTGAAACACTGAAGCCCTAGGTTGAAATGAATCCTTGTTTGAAACACTGGAGCCCTTGTTGAGAGATTCGAACTCCGCGTGAAACAATGAATCCTTCTTTGAACCACTGGTGCCCTTGGTTGAAAACTGAATCCTTTTTTTTAAAACACTGGATCACTGTTTGAAGCACTGATCATCCACCACTGTTGCATACAGAAAATTCACGGACCTTTGGAACCTTCGAATAACCTAAATCCGACTAGGGATATTCTATCATTCATCCCAGACCCGGATTAAAACTTCTTTCTGGGAGGCTAAACTCGAGACTAATTATAAGTCTGTTCATGATAGGATTATCAGCAGTCACTGTTGCAAACTTTGGTAGTCAAGGGTTAGCATTGGCTCAGCGACTGCTTGCTGGCGAGCCCACGAGGAAGTGACAGACAGTCCCAGCGTGATCATAAGACGCGGGGGAAAATGAACACCAGAATGACGAAGGCCAGTTAGGAAATGAACCTGAGGCCGAAGGGAACAGATGGGACGGAGATGATTAAGAGGAAATGATAAATGATGACAGGAACCAGTGGGAAAAGGCCACAGCATGTCATGGACATGAGTAGAAATGACATACATAACACATGGCACCAGTATGACATGGACAAGTGCCAGTGACAGTAGCATAACAGACACAAGCGCCAATGACAAACGCATGACAGGGGGCTGCTACAGACACATAACAAAACACTGCTAGAGAGACATAACGAAGACTGCTATAGACACATAACAAAGACTGCTACAGACACGCGACAAAGACTGTTACAGACACACGACAAAGACTGCTACAGACACATAACAAACACTGCTAGAGAAACATAACGAAGACTGCTACAGACACATAACAAACACTGCTAGAGAAACATAACGAAGACTGCTATAGACACATAACAAAGACTGCTACAGACACGCGACAAAGACTGCTACAGACACACGACAAAGACTGCTACAGACACGCGACAAAGACTGCTACAGACACACGACAAAGACCGCTACCGACACATAACAAAAACTGCTAGAGAAACATAACGAAGACTGCTACAGACACATAACAAAGACTGCTATAGACACGCGACAAAGACTGCTACAGACACGCGACAAAGACTGCTACAGACACGCGACAAAGACTGCTACAGACACATAACAAACACTGCTACAGACACATAACAAACACTGCAAGAGAAACATAACGAAGACTGCTACAGACACACGACAAAGACTGTTCAAGATACACGAAAAGGGAGTATCACAAACTGTGCCCAACGTACAAACTTAAAAAGCTTTAAGATCTATCCACACACTTAAATCTGGTGAGAAAGCATTGTATAAATGCTCGACATACGATGTTATGTACACCTAATTCATTGAGTATTCCCCTTTATTACTGGTCTTTAATACAGGGAGAAAAAAAAAGCCATTCTCAATGATAAAAAAAAAAGCAAGACTGATTTACTTTCGAATAAATCAGCCACGACTTTAAAAGAAATTCCATCCCTCGCGATACGGGAAAGCTCATATATAAGACCCGGGTGGGCCCATTCTTCAAATCATTGTGAGATATCCTGGAAAAGTCGACAGTGGACAATTTCCAGAAATTCTTAAACCCACACAACTGGTAAATGGTGGTTGGAGATTAAATGTTAACAGGAATAAAAAGCTTAAAGGAGAAGGTCCTTCAAGTTGCTGGTCCCTTTTGTGAACGTTGTCAAAGATTGTGGAAATATCATCAAGAGGACGAAAGAATTCTCCTGGTATGAGTACACGCAGCCAGGGATGGTAGTAGGATAGCCAGAGGTGGTAGTAGGATAGCCAGGGATGGTAGTAGGATAGCCAGAGGTGGTAGTAGGATAGGCAGGGATGGTAGTGGGATAGCCAGGGATGGTAGTGGGATAGCCAGGGATGGTAGTAGGATAGCCAGGGGTGGTAGTAGGACAGCCAGGGATGGTAGTAGGATAGGCAGGGATGGTAGTAGGATAGCCAGAGGTGGTGGTAGGATAGCCAGGGATGGTAGTAGGATAGCCAGAGGTGGTAGTAGGATGGGTAGAGATGGTAGTAAGACAGACAGGGACGGTAGCAGGATAGGTAGGGATGGTAGCAAGACAAACAAGTATTGCAGCAGGATAGGCAGGAAGTTATGCAGGGAAAGGAGTAGGACAGGGAGGGATGGAAGGAGGATGGGTAACGTCAGTAGCAGGATTGGAAGGGATGTTATCAAGGTATGTAGGATGTGTGGACAAGGATGGGGAAAGATAGGTAGAGGGGTAGGAGGTCAAAGAGACAGAAAGGAGGAGAGTAAAGATGGGAAAGATGAAGGTGTTGGAAAGAACTTATACATACCTGGTATCATTTGTTATTCTCTCTCTCTCTCTCTCTCTCTCTCTCTCTCTCTCTCTCTCTCTCTCTCTCTCTCTCTCTCTCTCTCTCTCTCTCTCTCTCTTCCTTTCCTTTCACAACAAGACCCCTTTCCAACACTGCCACAGCCACACAGTTTGCCAATTTGAGATGATATAACAATGAGCTTCCATGGTGTGTAGTGGTCAGCGCCTCTGACTACGAATCACGCCTGGACCCGTCCAGGTTACAATCCTGAAGAGACAAGACGGTTCACAGCCAGCCCAGCTGTTTATGCCCCGGGGGATGGTCGATAAATGGGTACAGACGCAACTTGGAATTCCCATTGTCCCTGAGGTACACAGACCTAAGATGCTTGACAAAAACCTCGTAACGTGAGGGGAGTTTTAAACTATGTTCCTGATAAATAATGTCAGAGTAGAGGGTCCATTCAACCAAGGGAATGGGTGGGAGTTGGCCAAGGAAGAAGGTCCATGAATGGGAGCATTTAGGTGGGAGTTGGGGTAGAAGGCGAGGCCATGCATAGGAGGGAATGGGTGGGAGTTGGCCAAGGAAGAAGGTCCATGAATGGAGCATTTAGGTGGGAGTTGGGGTAGAAGGCAAGGCCATGCATGGGAGGGAATGGGTGGGAGTTTAGCAAGAAGGCAAGATCATGCATGGGTGTAATGGAAAGAAGGTGACTAAGACTGGTTTGTAGATTGGTAAGGATTCCCTCAACATCTCCTATGTTAAGAGGAAAATGCAGTAGAAGTATTTCTGTATAATTGATACAGCAATGAGAGACTCAAAAATCTGACAACCTAATTTCTCTTCCTTATCAATCAATTATAAACAACGAATCACAAGAATCTCCTGGGAATCTAGTCAAAGGTAAAACTAATGACTGACACAAGAGACAAGAAGTAACAACCTCTATACAAATTCAGTTTTCATTTAGTTTCCATAAAAGTTCTGATGAAACCCCATATTGCTTAAAGTACTTTTTTTTCATCTATTCCATGTGCCATTACGATAAAAAAAAACATCAAACCAAGTACCTTATCTACAGAAGACATAGCTATGCCACTTTACAGAAATATAAGTCAAGACCAATGTAAAAAAAAAAAGTTAACCACTATTACATAAAGTACTTGAGTGTAACACATTTTTCGCCATTTACACTTGCAACGGAGGCTGGCACAACACTGTAACAGTAGTAAATTAGGCCATCAAGGTAGTGGAGCAAGGCCATAACAGGAGAAGATCAGACATTCCCTGTGTGTGGGGAGGCTCCCTTAGACGATAGAGCCAGTCCCCACTCCTGCCAGGTCTCATTGCTCTAGATGGCCTCCATTACGAGATAACACAGAATACCTCCAACACTGGCAAAAAAGCAAGCCAGAAATATGTACTGGACTGGCCAGGATAGTAAACTGGTGTTTAAACAGTAGATAAGTAAGTTAGAGTTGTTCTCTAGGAGAAAAGAAAAGAGAAGATATCAAACAATGATAAACAAGAAAATGGCTTTATGTATTGATAAATACCAAAACAACAATGTTTAGACCCAGAGTAGTCACAGAATCTTAGTATACCAAAGAAATGTACAGAACATAGACAACAGGGGGCCAGCAGGAGTGGTGAAGGGCACTAAACAAGGGTATGTATACATTCCAAGTGTTTACATAAGAAAGAAGCCAAAAATGTAAACTAATGTTCAAAGACTCAACAGAAAGGTACAAGAGAGCCAAGCAATCAGTCAAGAATGAGGAGGAAGACTTTTGAAAAATGTTGAGAACAATGAGAGGAAACAGCAAGTCACTGGGAATGTCCAGTATATGTACAGGCATGTGGAGGGAGGAAGAGGGGCAGAGGGTTGAGAAGCAGGAAGAATATAGCACTATGTCAGTGGCCATGTTGATGAAGATCTTGGGTTCAGGTCATCATTATCATCATTATCATCGTTTCCATCATAATCACTATTATCACGATTATCATTATAATCATAACTATCAAAATGTACCATATTTCATTATTTCTAAAATACTCTTCTAGCTATCCTTGTAAACTCCAATATAAGTATTTCTTATATAGATACATAGGCTATATATCTCCTCTCCCTTCCTCTTATCTATCTCCCACCTTCCTCTAATCTACCTCTCCCTTCCTCTCATCAACCCCCCCTCCTCTAATCTACTTCTCCCTTCTTGTAATCTAACTCTCCCCTCCTCTTAGCTACCTCTCCCCTCCTCTTACCTACCTCTCCCCTCCTCTTATAGCTGTTCAGTTTTGTGTCATAAGTTCTCAAAGGTTAAAAAGCTATGCAAATGACATCAACAATCTATGCATTTTGAGTCCAATATACATAAGGTCCAGTCACTGTCCTCCAGACAGGGATGTAAGCAAGACAATGGAAAAGTATATATGTAATGTGAAGTTTGAACCATCCTTTTCATACAGTTTTGAGATATGACTCCCATTGGTGTGAGCTGTTAGGGAAGTGGCCATCCTCTAATGATGATCCGAGAGAGAGAGATAGACAGATAGATAGATAGATAGACAGACAGACAGCTAGACAGACAGACAGATAGACAAAGACAGGAAAAGAGAGACAGAGAACTGGAAACTAGAAAGATACCATCCAACCACCAATATTCATCTATGAATATCTTTTCATCCTAGAACCCATTCACACACGATGCATCATCTACTAAACAAACCCCTAATGCATTATAAAGCCAATGGAGCCAACCATACCAAAAGTTTCACAGTATCAAAACCACTCTAAGCAGCTTATGACCTGTCACCAACTTGGCAACATTCATACACCATTAAACTCTAACAACTTGTTATAACCGTAATAAATGACTTCTTGGGGCAGAGTTTCTAGTATTACCAATATGATAGCTACTCAAGTCCCAGTCATATACCAAAATGTAATAAACTATATTACACATATAAATGTGTATGAATTTATGCGACTGTGCCATAATGCTGGATGTAAAAGGTATAATTAAAGAACATATTCATTTTTACCTAAAAAATGTTTATACATCTTACATAAATACTAATTTTTCATGCTTGTTTGCTATTTCCCACAGGAGCAAGGTAGCATCCAGGGTAGATGACTGAGCCTTATATGTAAAAAAATTCTCATTTGGCTCTTTTCTCTGTTCCTCCTTTTAGAAAGAAATTCAGGAGGGTAGGATTTTCAGCCACTCACTCTTGCCCCTCTGTCACTTTCTGTGACATGTAAGAGACACATGGCAGTATTCTGCCTCCCCTATCCCTAAACTGGAGGTGGATGGATGAAGTGAAAAAGATTTTGAGCAATCAGGGCCTGAACATACAGGAGGATGAAAGGCATGCAAGGAGTAGAGTGAACTGGAACAATGTGGTATACTGGGGTCCACGTGCTTCAATGGACTAAACTAGAGCATGTGAAACGTCTGGGATACACCATGGAAAGGTCTGTAGGGCCTAGATGTGGATAAGGAGCTGTGGTTTCGGTGCTTTACACATGACAGCCAGAGACTGAGTGTGAACAAATGTGGCCTTTTTTGTCTGTTTTCCTGGCACTACCTCACTGATGCAGGGGATAGCGATACTGTTTTCCTGTGGGGCGGGGTAGCGCTGAGATTGGATGAAGGCAAGCAAGTATAAATATGTACATAATGTATATAATGTCTGCATATGTGTATGTATATGTATGTATATGCTGATACATGTATGAATGTATATGTATGTATATGCTGATACATGTATGAATGTATATGTCTGTATGTATGTGGGCATTTATGTATATGTATGTGTATATGAGTAGACGAGTCATTCTTCCTCTGTTTCCTGGCACTACCTCACTGACACAGGAAACTGCAGTTTTATACAATAATTAAGAGTAATAATAAATATATATATATAGTTCCATGGAACCACCTCATCACCATCCCATGACATTATAGACCTAAGTAAGCTACTATGTCACTGAATTTCTATGAATTAGCATCAGCTGACCTGGAAGGAATAATAATGGTAAAGAAGGGTGTATATGTGTGGATACACCTAATTCTGAGGGGCAAGATGGTGTTCTAACCCTTACTAAGAAGATGCTACCTCAGATGCTAATGGGGTTCTGTCCATAGTTATGAAAAAATCATTTCAAGGTCTCCTGTACCTACAGCAGAAAAAAAGAAGGCTACTGAAACAGCAGATCAGTGAAAGTATTATCACATAGGACTATCAATAATAAAATCAAAAGTACATTCTCCAGCATATCTAATTGACACTTTCAACTTCAATGAATTCTCAATGAATAGCAATACTGTGTATCAAATCATACCAAGAGTGAGCTGAAAATTGATATATCTGAGGAGCATCAGTTGGTATACTATATAAAAAAGGGAAACCTATAACTGAAGTCACAGTCTGTAACTTGATATCCATGTCAAGTATTCCTGGATATTTCTCTTCATGCTACATCACCTAACTACTACTCAAAACTTTATAAGTCCTTGCCTAAAAGGTCTTTACCTATTGCAAAGAAGAATACTGTCTCTGTTACTATAATTCCATATCATTCCTCACTTCTATGATTTTTATCATATTCTTGTTGAAGATCTTTGAGTTTTTCTTCCCAACCTAATGCCTTTGCTAATTTCATTACATTGTCTCTGAGGTCACCTGTCAAAATAACATCACTGGCACGACTCCCAAAGCTACCAACCCTGTTGAAATTTATCAGCACTCTTGGAGTCATTGATCCTACAGCATCTGCTATTCCAGCAAAGGGGTACACCTGCAAAGTATGGAGGACTTCAGAATCTTTACAAAGTAATTCACACCGTATGCTTTTTAAGTTAGGTCATCTCTCTTACAGAAACACAAGAAATTAATATACAGTAATAGTAATTACCTCCAGTGATGTTCCAATGACAAGAAGAAGATCAGTGAAGTGAATGTAATTGTGGTAATTCCAGAAAGGCTCTGGAAGATTCTCACCAAAGAAGACAATATCAGGTTTCACTTTACCCTGTGGATAAAAGAGCATTTTAGGTTTAATTTATGCAATTATTGACTGAAGTGTGAAGTCAGCAAGACAACAGCACCTTGAAAAATCATAAAACATGTAATATGTTTATACAAATTAGACTCCACAGTTGATTCACTTTTATTCTGGTACTTTATTTGGAGTTAATACCACTGTAGGCAGAGAATGCCTTAAGAAGTATTTGAGAGTGTTGGAGTGATACTTGGAATCACCTTATACCATTTACATAACTTAAGGCTGTCTCTTATTGAAAGAGTCAATCCTCCTCCTCAGTCCTTGCATCTGGAATATGTCTTATTCCATCCAAAAATCATCAGTAAATTATGGCAATCAACCTTTTGTTTCACCAATCTACTTAATTTCTGAGCTTGCCAAGAAAAAGATGGCCTGAAATGAGGTGTTGCTTACAGGTTTAACCAAAAGTGTAGCTGTCTCTGCAATGTTAACCATTATCTACCCGTTCTTCATATTGGAAGAGGCAAAAATAACCAGTTCTGTAAATTTTAATGTTACTGCTCTTTTAAGCAAAGCTGGATGAGAGTCTTATGCAGAGATATCTTTCGATTGCTTTCTATGCACAGAAATGAGTCTCCACATACCTCTGAGGATCATTCAGGACTTATATTCCTTCCAACCCCCTTTGATAAATGTTGCTCATGTGACCAGATGAAAACAGTAATCATTAAGCTGTTTAGAATAAATAAAGCCTGAATAAGCAGTGTATACAGGCAAAAACTGGTGATTTTAATGAATTAGTGGGTGGTTCATCCATAGACTGATAAATGCAAAATGTCTAACGATCCTTAAAGCTATACGAAATATCACAAGTTCAAAACAATTTTTAAAACATTCAAAAACAATCTAATTCTTATCTTCATATCTCTATATAATAAACATTCCTCATTCCTAAATCAGCGAAGAGAATGTCTGATAATACTTCTTCATTAGTAACAAAAAATTTCTGAGCATAGCTTAAAACATATAAATGTCACAAAGTTTACAACTCCACAGATCAACAAGAGGAAGAGCCTCTAGCACAGTCAATAAGAAAGAGCATCTCTTGTTTTTAAGTAATCTAACCCAAACTAAATTCTTCCCTTATTGATTAAACTGTCCTGTAGAATCTTACCTTACAGCTATTGGATTCACACATGACTGGAATATCTCCATCTAGGATGGCTTGCTTAACTTTCTTAGCATCGTGCATCTTGTAACACAGGGTACATGATGCTGAAGCAAAGGTACCATGAGATTCCATAAGCTTTGCATCAGGTATTCCTGCCACTGGAAACATCCAAAGGAGAAGACATAATCATCAGTAATCTTCAACAAAGGTGAACAGAAAATGCTAAATTTGATGAAACATTAAAAAAGTGATATCACTAAGTGGGTGAACAAAACTGAGATGAAGCATGACAGAAAAACTGAAAATTAAGGGAAGCTCTCAGCATGAGTCTGTATATTATGGAGTATAGGCTAAAACAAGGACACAATTTTGCGGTGAAGGATAACCAAAGAACATAATTGAAGTAACTGAAGAAGAACACAAGCCTCAGAAACAAGAAACTAACAGACAAAATGAAATACAATTTAGACACTTTTTGTAATACTGATGGTATCAAGTAAACAATAACTGAAAACCACTTGAAAAAGGTGTATAACAATATAACTGAAAAGTGTACAGTATCTTTCTCAGCAAAATTTATATCTGTGGGGACTTTTCAGACAAGCACAAGATGCAGGGATAAGACATACTTCATGATCATAATGGTATAAGATTTTGAAAAGGGCAACTATACTGCTGGAGGAGGCTTCATGTGTGAAGTAATAATATATATTATCAATATACAAAAAAAATCTTACATCTCTCTAAACCATCAATGTTCTGTGTGTAAACCATCTGGAGTTTTTCTTCTTCATGTAGCAGTCGCAAAAAGTGGTGAGTTTCATTTGGTTTGTAATTCACTCCAGGGTAGAGATCTTGGGCTGGAGAGAGAAAAAATTTATATAAATGTTTAACACAGAACTACCATTTGTGTTTTTAAATATCTACGAGCTTCAAAATCTACCTTTTTCTACGGATATAAAATACTTGTATTTCACCGCAGTTGTCCAACTCTGCTTTCATCTCACACAATGCCCTACTTAAAATAAATAATGGTAACATAAAAAAACCTTGACACATCCCTTTCCATGTCATACTATTCACTCTAGCAGTTCCCCCACAACCACAGAAGTGTAAAGATATCCCAGTACCCAGATCACTCTCCTTAGTCTTAAGGAACTAATCATCTGCACAAGATCTCTTACACCACATCAATGGTTATGATATAAGATAATGAGAAGATGCAGTGCGAACTACCACTGCTGAACAATCACATAGCATGTACTAAAAAGCTAAACAGCCACCAGGTCACTTAACGCTGTTTATCTTTGGTGCCAGCTCACTCATGGGGCAACAAGGAGCTCACCTGTTTACAAACAGTGTGAGCTGAACTCTTAAATGGACATTTTTTTTTTTTGAAGATATATTCTGTTAAGTAATGCTGAGGGTGAGGGATGGCAGGCCCATGGACTTTATGTCACTAGGGAAAAATCTGGCTCAGATTAAGTCCACTGCTGCTTATAAAAAGATACAATTCATTTTGCTGAAAGAATTTGATAAGGTTAAACCAGTAAGTTCTTTGGTGCATAGTTTACAGATATATAAAGAGCTATACTTCTTTACACATTACAACCTTAAGGGGCAGCCTGATATAATCATACAAGACTGAGAAGCCAAGAATGTTCAAGAGGAGGAGCAGGAGCTGGAAAGAAAGAAATTTTCTCAAAAATTAAACAGTGACAAGAAGGTCACTAAGACAATTTTGCTGAGATACACTGTGAATCAGCCCATCAGTGTGCTGGTAAAACTCCCTCAGGTACTGGGGGTAGCCAGGAGTACTGTAATAAATTCTTAGCAATGAAGTGATCCTGCACTGGGTAAGACAGGTGACTGACTGGGTCAAGGTAGGACAATGAAGATATATTTCAGAATTGCTTAGGTGTTACAGGCATCAGAGATATGGGCATGTGAACAGAAGGTGCACATCTAGGAGAAGCCTGAATGATCCCCTCTGGCGGAAGGCCTTTTGACACCGTGAACATTCAAATGGTTTCTCTCCTATATGAATGATCACATGGTTCTCTGTACCACTCTGGAAGGTCTTTTAACAATATGAAAATTCTGATGGCTTCTCTTTTATATGAACATTCACATGCTATATTAAAGGAATCTTCAAGGAAAGGGTCCTTTAGCATTGCAAAAAACCTTTTCTCCATATGAATATTCATGTGCCTCATAGATTAATCTGCTTGGAGAAGGTGTTTTAGCACTGTGAAGTCATGTGCCTCACTAGACCACTCCACCTGAAGTATGTCTTTTGGCACTGTTAATATTCATGAGGATTCTCTCCTATAAGAATAGTCATATGCTCTACCAGAATATTCCTCGAGGAGAAGACTTTTGACAAAGTGAACATGTGAATGGCTTCTCTCTGAGTGAACAATTATGTGCCATATCAAATGACACCCTAAGTAGAAATTCTACCTGCAATTCACATGGTTTCTCTCCTACACAAGTTTTCATGTGTCTCACTAACTGAATCAACTGAGAGGTCCTTTGATACTGTAAACAAGTGGCTTCTTTCCTCTATGACCTCACTAAATCAATCTTCTGGAAGAAGACTTTCAGGCACTGTGAATATTCATGTGGCTTCTCTCTCACATGAACAGTTATGTGCCACACTAGACCACTCCTGTATAAGGTTTTTTGGTCCTATAATCAGTTAAGTGGCTTCTCTCCTGCATAAACAACAATATGCTCCACTAGAGTATTCCTCCAGGGGAGGAATTTTTGGCAATCTAATTATGTGAATTGCTTTTCTCCTGTATGAAGAATCATATACCACATAAAATGGCTCCTTATGGAGAGTCTTTTGGCACTGTGAACATTCACTGGGCTTCTATCCTGTATGAACAGTCATGGTAATGAACGAACAATCATGTGTCACAATAAATAGGGTTTTCTGCTAGTGATTGCGAATAATAACACTCCTCACCTACTAATAAAGGTGATTTTGAAATTCCCAATTCAAATTTGAATGGATTCAGATGAGGCATCACAGGTGTCAATGGACCTATCATTGCCACTGATGGATAAAGAGAGTGAATAACTTCACTTGAATAAAACAATTGCATCACAGGTGTCAATGGACCTATCATTGCCACTGATGGATAAAGACAGAGTGAATAACTTCACTTGAATAAAACAATTACAGGATCACAATTATTACAAGGATCACTCTTCAAGTTCATGCAGAAGGATAATGGAAAACAACAAAGTGAAAAAGATCACAGACATGACAAAGCTGCAGGACTCAACAAAACATGTTCAAAGGATTCTTCAGAGGCACTGAAATATGATGACGCAGCAACGATATAGAGATGACGCATTAACTGTAAGATTAATATGCTGTAGATTTCTTGTTTTAATCACCTTTTGTGTGCAAAGATAACTAACTTGGACATTGTATGCCTGCCATAAAGTGAATGGTGAGAAGACTGTCAAACATATATAGACAGAAAGGTTTACGTACAGTTGAAAAAAAAAATAAGTGGAAAAAACTGCTGGACAAACAACTATCATACATCACATGTCCATGCTTGCATATGTCTGTCAACTACACAGTATGCAAGTTTCTCAAAATATGTAGAATGAGCTAATAGTACAATCTATTCTAAATACTTCCTACAAATTGAAAATACAGCTGTTTCATTTTTCATAACTACAGGTACTCAGCTTAAAAATTTAACTAACCTAGAGTGAAGAAAGGTCGAGGATCCATCATAAAGAAATTGATGTCAAAAATGGCTTCAGGATATGGCAGATTATATTTCTGAAGATTGTCATACAGACCAGTCCCTGGTGACCTGTAATAGACCAGACAAATCAACACAAACAGAAGAAGAATCAACACCTGAAACACAACCATACACACACAATGGGACCCAACAATTGTGAAACTCCTTTCTTATTCAGTGAAATAGGTTATAACAATGTTATAAGCATGAAGCAGAGTGCATTTTCTGCCCAAATCATGTTGCTCTTAACAAAGAAGATGGAAGATAGATCATGGACAATATAGTTTATATTATATGAATTTACAGTTTCTTCTCTAATCTTGTTCGGTATATCTTCATCTCCATCACTACAGAATTTTTCCGTCACACTTTAAAATTGCTTCTTACTTTATTGCTATGTCCTGTTATTAATCTTTTACTTGCAGTTTTCAAACATTAAAATATCTACTTCGTTATATCATTCAGACGTCTTTATCATGATTCTTTCTTCCTTCCTACTCTCGTCCAGAGTGGGTAATTCCATGATTGCTAACCTAACATTACTGGACAGCTCCCTCACTTCTGGTACACTCCTTGTTATCCAGCAATGAACCTGCTCCAGCAAATCAACACAATCCATCAGACAGGATGACCAAACTATATTCAAAATGGCACCTCTTAATTTTTGTGTAATATGACATCAAAAGAGATGTGCTGAGACTGGTTATCTATGAGATGTGCTGAGGCTAGTTGTTCATGAGATGTTCTGAGACTAGTTGTTCATGAGATGTTCTGAGACTGGTTGTTCATGAGACATGCTGAAACCAGTTCTTCACCGCTCTGCTTATAACCATCAATGGTTCATTACACACCAACCAGCTTTGAGAATAGCCGGTCCATAAGAAACGGTGATATGATCAAAAGCACTGATGTCAGAATCCTCAAGCACCTAGAGTGAAGTAGGAACTAATGCACCCATAGTGTCGTAAATAAAAATCCGTAACAACATTCGTCAAGTTGAAAACTTGGGTAAATTTCATCTGTTAGGGAAATTCAAGCAAAGCATTCATAGATTCTGTTGATTTCTGCAAGCATTTTTCCTACATTATCATTACGTACCCCACGTTTTCCCTGATTTTCATCGCCCTCACCACTAATTTTACTGATCATCACCCTTCCTACTACTGACTTATCTGCTACTGTTATAAAAAAAAAGACCCAAAAGTACACTTTCACTTCTTTTATCCACACCAAGCACTAAACTACAAAACAAAATCAATTTATACCAAATATTTCTGTTGCAGACCTAAGCTGACATGCTACCTTAAAATATGTTCTATCTTATATCCTACCTAAAGTCAGGAATGCCTGAAGCAGTGCTTATCCCAGCCCCAACCATGACCAGAATATTATGGGTCCGCTCTTTGATAAACTTTGCCACATCTTCAATCGTTTTTAAGGTGGGTAATTCTTTATTGCCAGACGATGATAAGGACGACCAAAATCCACAGTTACGGATGGTCTGCTCATAATATCGTTGTAAACCAGAGGACGTTTTACAACAGGGCTGGCATAAATGAGGGCTTCTAAACTGCTTCTGTGGAGAGAGATGGGGTGGCCACTTCTGCAGCAGTGAACAAATGTTTCTTCTGAGGAATACTTGACATCTAACTCTACTGCAGAGATGATAATGCTTGAACATACTTCCTGCGATCATCAATACGTCTGCACAAAATACTCTTAAGGTGGAAAAGGCCGAATTATATCTCACAAGCACACAAGTCTCTATTATACCAACATACAACGGTACTACTATACTACAGCGTTTATATAAACATCGCAAAATGTACATTCACCTATAATCCTACTCATCATAGACTGATCTATTCATACATATGTAATGAAACACAATATACATTTTCACATTTTGGCATCCATTTGTTTTGCTAATCAGTATATACAGTGTCCGATCAGTGTCTCAGGTTCAGGCTTAGTCGAATAACACCCTTAGGCGTTGAATATTGTTCTTTGGCGTTTTATTAAATCAAAAAGCCTTAAAAAGGAAGAACATGGATATCGGGATATTTTTCCGTAACCTTAAACTTACCCAACATAGTGTGAATCTAAATGTATAATGGAAAAACATCGCACTCGTGCTAAATGGGAGATTAACCAATCCAAGGAACATTATTAATCAATAAACAGTTTACATATTACCATTAACTGAGTTATGAGGGTTGTGAAATATGAAGGCTGCGGGGATTTTTTTGTGTGTGGGAGAAGGGTAATGCTCTGAGAATTGCTAATATATTTTGTGAGAGTTATGAATAGTTGTAAAATATATATATATATATATATATATATATATATATATATATATATATATATATATATATATATATATATATGTTTTTGGTCCTACATTATTTTGTTGGTTGTACAGGACGCTGGCAAGCTATTGCACGAATGTTAACTGTTAAAACAATGGTTTTTTTTTTCTTTACAAATAAAGATAAGGATTATAGGCTCACCAGGGATTTCTCACGACTTGAATCAGCCTTTGCCATCTGTACGTCAGTCTGACTTTCATAAAGTGCTTTGAGTACTCCTCCTCCAGTGGTGGTGTTGAACGGTGTGATGTTCTTAAGCTTATCCACACACACACACACACACACACACACACAAAAGAAGGGGAATGAGGTAAAGACCCTAATCAAAATAGTATGTAACTGGAAGACTTAATGTAAATGAGAAAAGGTAATATTTGGCGACGTGGTAGAGAAGGCGAGAACAAATGTGTGTTCCCCGATTGGGTAGCTAGAAAAAAAAAAGAAAAAAAAAAGAAAAATGACGACCCTCTGAACTGTTATCAGTCCAAATGGTAACCTCAGCACCACCATCAGATTCCACCTACCAGCCAACCGCCCATTGCTTCCGCTCAACCCCCACACCACCTTATGCACACATCTTTTCCCTCGAGACAGAGGCTTCCCTTAATCTCCTCCTCTCTCAGTCGATTTACCTATACGGCGCATAGATTTTATCACTTTCAGTTTTATTGATCTACATAACCATCGGCTGCCGGGGATTAATGCCAGGAGAATCCTTGGCCATTATTCGACCACAATAAACCAATGAACAGTAATAGATTAGAAACCAGTCGAAGGTTCTTAAATGCCTCTGGCAATCCAACAGTAGATGATGGTGACAAGCTGTGTAGATACTCTCCTTCAAAATGGACTCCCGTAGTGTACCTGTCAGCGTTCTAGACCATGTCTCATTCACGGGCCGCCCAGGGTCGAGCGCATAGGTTCGATTCCTTGTTGCAGCAGTCGGTCCACAGTCAACCCAGCTCTTCATCCACCCAGAAGGGTTGGTCGGTCGATAAAATGTGTTGGCAAGTACCTAAGGATATATAAACTCAGACTTGGCATTGCTTTTCCGAAGGGCATCCCCACCAGATGAGTTAAATCAAAGCCTAACAAACATCAATAATGATTATTATCATTATTATCATCATCATCATCATGAGTGAGCCAAGAATTAAAGGAGAACAGTAAAAGCCATTCATGCATTTTTCAAAGTGCCCGATGTTCATTTTTGTACATCTTTTTTTGATTTTCATAAAGATGGCATCATAAATAGCTGTCATATACTACACAGAATCCTTATTCCACATGCATCATGATATATCATTACTCTTAAAGTTAAATGATATGGATAGAGTATGTACACATAATTGGCATATTATCACAAGTACAATTACCTCAACTGCAAAGATATAAACCTATATATAAACCTGATATCACAAAATCTTAATAACATCATAAACCTGAGTTACAAATATTTGAATAGTATTGAATGTGTCATTTCCTACAGTACTACCTTACAAGTCAATATATATTATGTACACAGATGGCAGGCAATCAACAAGTGATTATAAATTCCTTTGTGTGATCATACGTCATTTGTTGTCCCGGGAAGTAATGACCAGTTGAAATAATTTACCCCTCTATGTCTTAATTGATTGGAGTTCATTGAACATTATACTGTAACGTTCACAGACATGAAATCATAATTAAACGATATATACTGATGAATTTAAGCCACATTCCTCTGGGTGAGTGATTATATATGCATCTATATCTTCACACAGGCCCCTCCGTCTGAAGCCTCGATGGCAAAGGGCAAGTGTCCCTTGATACAGTGTCAATGGTAGAAAGGAGGATAGATTTTGACTATCAACAAGGTCATTGTTCTTTTTAAGACGAAATATATCTGAGGCATGGTTGACCACAGGGACCTCCTGGTGGCCGTGGTGGTTACCAGTGATGGTGACCATGATGATGGTGACCATGGTGATGGTGACCATGGTGGTGGTGGCCATGGTGGTGACCGTGGTGGTGATGATGGTGGTGGGGACCCACAGCCGATTCCACAGCCATGCCCATGGCCATACCCATGGCAGCAGCTCCCAGCGTTCCTCCAACGCCTCCATGATGCTAGGGGGAAAAAAAAGAGTAATAGGTCACAAATATGTCTTAAGAAACAGCGTTGGCATATCATTTATATAGTAAAAGGATGGTAATAAAATCTAAAGCTCAGATATCTTGGGTGGGGGAGTAAAAAAAAAAGTGGACATTGAATTTTGATGAAAAAAGTTCAGAAATTTGACATTAACTCTGAGCAAAAAAAGCTCAGAAATTGGATATCAGTTCTTTGTAAAAGTTAAAAAAAAAAAATATGGCAAATAAAAAAAAAAAGTGGATAATGATTTTCAGCATGAGAAAAAAAATACGAATTTTACCTCAACCTGTATTGAATATCTAGACTTTACGCATACTTAAAGACCAGGTGGTAATACTAAAATGATATTCCAGTGAATATCATTTTAATAATACCAGTCATGACTTCCCTCAAGGGGGTAACTTACCCTTTCCTCTACTACCACTGTTTCGTGGACGACGACAGGTCTCTGAGGCACCTGCTGAACCACGATCGGAGGCGGTCGCTTTTCCTGGATGACAACTTCTACATTAGGCTGAAATAAACATCATATGATGACTGGAAAGTATATGATGAATGATGCAGTTTTAATTTAACCTAACGACTATTGTTATAAGTTAACGGGATGGAACACATGGGCCGCATTTTCAAGAAAAAGCAATGTAAAGAAAAAATGGAGAAATCGTTAGAAATTAGTAATAAATCTGTTGGTGAAGGCTTAAGATTAGGATCCTAGGGTTGTAGAGTCAAACTAGGTAAAAGGAATGATGGACGCTTTTGAAGAGAGGGGTTCTCGACGAAAATATACCGCTTTACTGACGGTGATACAGGCCCGTCAAAGTGACTCCTCACTCGCTTTATGAACAGCTACGACTTAGGCAACTTATAAAAGAAAATGAGGCAGAGAAAAGAAATTCACACGAGCATATTTTTCACAAAGACCTGGTCAACATTGGGCTATGACAATGAGCTGTGGTAAGAGAATGCCACATAGTCACTCAGGCCAACGGGCCGCTCTTGCTGAAAAAGGATTTATCATTATCACACAACATGGAACAACAGGCAACATTACTTTAAATCTTACCGCCTGTGGTTGCTGAGGATATGGCGGTGGAACAGTGGGTGGCTGCGGAGGGTATGGCTGCTGAGGGTACTGGCCCGCAGGGTATTGTGGATAGCCTGCCAAGAAAATGATACGATAAATACTTGTCATGAAGAGGCTCCATGCACAACCAAAGACTATGCAGACATACAAACCACTTTTGCTGTGTGTTGCTAGTTATACTCGTAGAGATACATCATGCTCAGAAATCATATAAGCTAAAAACATCGATACAGAATGTTATCATCTAAAATTTCTCTTTATGATTACACTGTGACTTCAAGGACTTCCAAACATTCCCTTATGATAGTCTTCAAACTGAAGTGAACAACATTTGGCAGCGTTGTTATGATCATTTCAAAGGAAGGCCTCAAGAACCCAAATAACTAGATCAGACGCCTAATAAACTGGAGACTGGCTGGGAGACCGAAGACTGACTGGTGATGAACAATTAAACATCTCGTTGAAAAGAACGGAAGCAGAGTCGCGGGAGTCCACGAAGTATTATAACCTTAAACAAAATGAGGAGTTCCTCCAGGGAGTCCCCTTCCCCAACATGATGGAATTCAGGAATCATGTAGTGTTCGGTGAGAAAGAAACATGGAATGTTAGGGTATACTTCAGACACAAAGACAGGCTCCATTTGCTGTTTACGATTTCGCGTTAATAGAACGTGGTGCGTAGAGGGGTTCTTCAAGATGATGGCATGAGCTGTACAACGAAGGTTATTATAAGGCAATGCAAGTCACAGAAAACTAATCTCAACATTAAATCAATAAAAAAAAAAAGTTTCTGGTAATGTTGCTCTTGGCGTGTATGAAGCCAGGGTTTTGCGCAGAATTCGCTCCATCCACGACACCGATAACCAAAAGTTCCATGGCTGCCTAAAAACCTTTAGCGTCTTACCTGACATTCTGTGATAGTCACGGAGCCTGGAGGAGAGAGGTGGGAAAGAACAGCTGCTACTGGGGGCGTCCTAGAGACAAGTGAGCGTGCCGGGGTGTAGTTCCTCCCGCACCGGCTGTCACAAGTCCAGCAACGCCCCACTGGTGACAAGCACTGTCCCTCCCCTGTCGCAGTTGGGGCATTATCTCGTGCTTACTCATCCTTCTCTCACTCCTCGCCTCGAACATTCACGCTTTAATCAAATCGTGGATAGAATGATGGCTGTCAGCAGAAATCAATTCCGTTTTATGTATATATACTTACTTCCTAATCCATGAGTCCCTTCTATCTTTATGAAGCATCTGCAGCACTCAGGAAGCTGGCCACGTCCACCTATCTGAACCACAGATCATAGAATGTTGTGTGTGAGCGTCAACATGCAGGGCAATTGAGAAGTTAAGTGCTTGGTGTTTTCTGAATGGTAGTTCCATGGTGGGCATGATCTTGGGATATGCTGAAAACGGTGTTTGTAGTGTTTCAATGGTAATTGATGTCCAGCAGAGTAATGGGGAGAGTGTGACTTGTGTTTTCTGGGGAGTATGGGTTCTAACAGGGGTATGCACGGTGGGCTGGAGTTTACGAGTGAATTGGGAGGCAGGTTGTTCTGTGGTTGCCGGGTTATTTCAGTGCTTTTATTTTGGCTTTGTGCTATTTCGGCGGTGGGGGGCGATGTGTGAGCAGAGGTCAATGAAATGAGGCAGGGGTAAGCTTTTTAATTATACCTGGGGGTTTGGGTTGGAGGAGTCTAGTGCTGATGGATAGATTTGTGAAACATTGAGGTAGGACTGTGTTGGAAGGAGTATCTTTTTCATTGTGAAGGTGTTCAGCGTTTGTGGCTGGCTGTTAGGCAACCAGTGATTGTTCGAAATGCACCATTTTGTGTGGTTTGCAACCTTGTTATATTTGCTTGTAAGTGGTGGAAAACCAGGCAGTTGAGGCATAGTTTAAGCGGAGCAGATGAATTGTTTGAATATGTATGATGTTAAGAGATTCTTTTACTTATCCAAACCAGGTGCCAGTTAAGTGTTCTCAGGGTATTTAGTTTGTCTTCCTTTGGCGCTGATGTTTTTGGATGGGGTCAATGTCATGTGTGGAAAGTATGTGATGCTGTAATACGGAGGGTGTGAGGATGTACCTGGATTGATATCTGTCTGAGGTTAAGACTTTTGTGGAGATGCAAGCATTCTTTTCTGGGTGAGCCATAGTTGCAACTGTGTAATGTAGTGCCATATGTTTGATGTTGCTACTGTGGTGTCAGGGTGTTGTGATCGTAAGGTAGTCGGCATTCGAAAGGAAATACATGTTGAGGAATTCCCTGATGTGATGGGGTATCGCAAATATAAGTATTCACTCCATGTAATTCATATTGCGAAAAGGGTGACATTTTGAAAGGGTCACTTTCCTGTGATCGTCGTATCACTTGATGAATTACTAGTTATCACATGCCTCGCGGTATCGCTATCTCTGGCACAACAGGAGCCGCACATTGTGATTGAGTCACGTGAGTGATAACAAAGCACAACACCGAGGTATGATGTGGCTAAAGTAAGGGTGGGAATGGGACATCCACTACGTGTACATGTTTGCACAGTGCTGCTTCAAGTGACAAGGTAGGAAGGAGTCTTACTAGCCTCCTGAAATATGGCTGGAATTTTACTAGTCTCCTGTGACAGGGATGGTGCCTCTGCTGTGGCAGGGTTGGAGACTCACTAGCCATATAATGGGACAATAGCCTTAGTAGCCTCCTGTAACAGGGCCAGTCTCAACATTCTCTACCAGCAACATGTTCTGTGACAACTGAAGCTGCCAGACTAGGGTTTTTGTGCTCAAAATATATATCTTTTGACCATGAAATCTATAAAGTGATAAAATCTCATGGATATTCTGCACCTATCACCACAAAAAAGATATCAAAAACCTAAAACCATTAATATGCAATCAGACATTTTGGCCTCCTATGAAAAATACATTAGATTTTTTAAAATTTTAATACTTTTATTTCTACTGTCATTATTCAATTCAAATTTGATTTAAACCATTCTCTTTAGCATTCCATTAGTACATATTCCATGGTAATATTGTAACTGCAGGTATTGCATACTGGGGTATGTTCCTTCTCCATTTGGCGGCCATGAGTTTACATAACGTGAACAGTCCCTTAGATGACAGAGATTCTTCTTGAAAAGGCGATTCCTACTGAAAGAGAAAGGCCATACTTCAACACCTTAGTAGTTTCTTTTTCTTTTGATCTTCAAAGCACCATTTAGCTTATCATTTGCATACAACATAACTGATATAACTCATATATAGATAGGTTGATGTAGCTGTTTCATCCTTGCTAAATACTGCTGTTTCATTACTGCTAATACCAACATGTCAGGGACACCACCATAATCCTAGTCTTAGGCTTTAAATGAATTCTTACAATCCATTTTCAGACTTTTTGAAATTTGGGGTACATTGGAGAAGAGTGTGACATAGCTTGGAGTGTTCTTTGGAAATTGGAGAAAATTGCAATTTTTTTTTTTTTTTTTTTGGAAGAGGATCACTGAATTAATCTTAAAGTGCAGCTACAACTTTAGCTTTCTTAACAAAATACTCAGACACTTCTTTTGCTCTTTCATCAAGCTGTTTCGGTTTCTCTTTCCTGTTCCAATATAAATATTTTTACCATATCATTCATTTTCGAAGTCTTTTTGTTTTCAGTTCCATACTCCAAATGTAATTTTCTTTGCAACATTGGCAACTCTGGTGCTGAGTCTTCCATTTTGAACTGGACCCTACAAATATTTTGGTACTAGCTTCTGTCCAGGTTAGAGACCTATTGGCCTCCTTTGATAGAACTGAAGCCTCTAGTATCATTATTATAGAACTAAAACCTTAATAGTCTCCTGTGACAGAATTAGAGTTTCACCAGTTTCTTTCACCAACAGGGCTGGTTCCTGTGACGGGACTAGAGTTTCACCAGTCTCTTTAAGCGGGCTGGCTCCTGCAACATGAATAGACTCTATTGTCAGACCAAGCTTTTCCTGCTCAGACTTGAGCTTTCTTAGCCACTAAAAATTCTCAGACTATTTCCTTGCTCTTTTCGATTTCTTTTCCTCTTCTGATAATGTGCCTTGCTTTGTTTAAGTGTCTTTTCAAGGTTTTCAGATAGTCTTTTCATTCTCTGTTCCATAAACTGTATATTCTTAAAGTACCTCTGGTGCTGAAAGGCTTTTTTCTTGAACTGGACTTTGATAAGCATTTTCAGCCAGAAACTAGCATGAGATGGCTTGAGCCACTAATTTCCTTTGATAGGGCTGAAGCCTCTTCAGTCTCCTGTGACAGTGTTAAAGCATCTCATGGCAGGCCTAAAGCTTCTCATAGCAGTGTTTAATATCTTTCATGGCAGGGTTGAAGCCTCACTAGTCATGCATGGGAGGGCTACAGAATCTACAAGCCCCTCAAGAAGATACTTCTCCTGTAGTTTGCATTTTCAGCATACCAACTTACTAAAAGGGTCGACGACCCATAGAGTATTTACCAATGTAAACAGTTTTCCACACAAGTGATTTCACACTACTCCAAACTCAAATTCTATTATAATTATAGAAAAAATTATCTAAATGCAATGATGAATGCAAATATGCATTACTCAACAGAATGCTACAATGAATGTTCTTTGCTTTACAAAACCCCAAATGTTCTTCAGTGGAATGAAAAATACCAAAATTAGCTTTCTTAAATTTTATTTTTAGCTTACAACAATAGTTTCATAATACCAAAATAAACACAAGCCCTTATGACAACCTATGGATTTGGGGCTAGGATTGAGACCTCACTTCTACAAATTGAATTCTCAAGAGAGATGCATATGAACAAATGATACAACCCATGTAACTGGGAACAATTAAAAATAGTAGGCAAATAGAGGTTAACATTTCAAGTAAATACCATCGTGTCTGCAATTTCATTGTTCTAAAATTCACGTCAGACTAAAACATTTTACATACATGTACAGATCACATGCGATTGCTTTTAGTATTCCACACAGAGTGAAACATTCCTATTAATTCCATCTTAATTTTTGACAAGCAATGCTATTTCCCATACCAGGATAATTCAATAAAAGATGCAGGTACCCTACATTTGTGACATGAAACAACTTACGATATAGTCAAGTTTAGGCATTTTTCAGTTTCTTACTTTATAAACACAAGTTTCTTACTTTATTTAGTATCATGACCTCTAGGTGTTTTGTCCTTGTATTATGCTGAGAACTTTTCACTGTTTACAACATGAAGCAGGTCAACCCAAATTCTTATCTCTTCTATGGTGTACAGCTTTAAGGCCTCTAGCCTTTCTTTGTAACTCAGCTAACTGATCTTGGTATCCTCTTTGTTGCTCTCCTTTGGACTTCCTCAATTAGTTTCTGTATTTCTTAAGGTGCAATGAGCAAGTTTAAGAAACACTAGTTTTAGCCTTATATAAGACATAATCATTCAGCTAAACATTTCAAAATTTGATTATTATATGAATATAATTCTAACATTTGCCAGCAGAAGTTTGTCTCCCTTATCCTTACTATTTCTCCTCAAGTAGAACTCTGGTGACAGGTTAGGGTTAATACTAACTCCCATATCTTTCATGTATGCAAGATTTCCTGCTATATAAAATTCTTTAACTATCCCATCCTTATTATTTGAAGTTTACTTAGGCTGAATTTCATCAACCATCCATCACACCAACTATCAATTTTATTTAGATCCCTTTAAAGTTGATGTTGTCCCACTTGTTTTTTATTTCCTTCATGAACTCACGTACATCAATGTCAGCACAAGCATATTCTTAAATAAATGGAGGTTCAGAATTTTCCAGAAATAACAATCAAAGACGAGTAAAGGCAGCTCTTTTCCCAGTTAATATACCTATAAGAAATTAAGATCACCATCTTAAAATCCATGACAACCTTGTCACCTGCCTCAAATAAGTATTAAGCCAAACCATCTAAATCCAAAGGATACTGCTTCCCCTATTTTTTCTTCAACAAACTTCAGAAATATCTACAAATATTAGTGATGCTTCAAGCCAAATAAGAACCACCATCTTGTATCTCATCTTTCACCACCTCAGCATCCTCAGGCCCTTCTGCTGCAAATGGTTGTGTCATCTCTGGTCCTTCAGTTTCTCTACTTCCTGAAGATATCATCTTACACATCTGACTACAGTTCCTCATAATTAGCACAGCCTGTGTTAACAAGAGAGCTCTGATTTTAAGCATATCTAAACAAGAGAATACACAATAAGTTATTTTACATCTATTTGTGTTCATGACAATAATATACTGTAATAGCAATTAGAAATTTAACTGAAACTGCAAGGTCAACTAACAGTGCACTCAACACATTTTCATTTGTTAACAACAAAATTTCCCTTGTATTCACTACCGAGTCAAAAATTACTGATACTCTTAAAATCTGAGATACTGAGAACTAGTAAAAAGTATTGGAAGATTTCTCTTTAACACATCATCAAATGAAGTCACCTCATATACTATATTTGAGATAGGTGCTCTTAACATCTCTAGCTGAAAAGTGCCTCTTCCATGGCTGGGAATTCAATATATATGCAGACAGGTTTTAGAATGTACCAAGGCAAATCAGTTATGATCTAATTCCGAAATAGTTAATGCAGTCTCCTGAAGTACTTTAAAATGAAATAACTTGTGATTTTTGGCCATATGTAAACACTTTGACAAAGGTGGCTTCAAAGACGTGAGCTAGACAGCTTTGGCCAAATTAAGGTACTTAAATAATCTAACTGTGTAACTATCCCAGGACAATCGGAGTGGATGATATTACATCATCAATAGATCTTATCTTTCTTTACATGAACATGGAAACTGAAAATATCAGATATGATACAACACTTGGAAAGAGTAATCTTGTAATGCTTGACTTTGACTTCATGTGCATTATGATGACAAAAAAATAAGAGAGATCAGAGAAAACCAGACCTTAAGAGAAAATACAATCATGGATATTTTGTGGCATCTCAGAATAGGGAAGTAGTAACCCACTTGATACTTTGGTGGCCCTGAAGGGGCCTATTATCCATAAAGTCAACCTTGGGTGCACTGAACAATGTTGACCGGCCCATACATGTTTACAAACAATCAGTGTTTGACATATTTGGATGTTCATCTTTTTTTCTAAATGCACATTTGTTTGTAAATTATTCTATAATAGCATTTAACCATATCCATGAAGTGCTAAATTTAATTTCAACATCATCATTCTGAAGCAAGTTTTTAGAAAACCATGATAAATAATTATAAACCTTTTTAATCATCATGCTATATCTGATCACACAGTATCCTTTCTCTTTACAATTATCCACCATTTACCTGATTAGGGAGGTAGCCCAAGAAACATGAAGGGAAAGTAATGTATGAAGGAAGGTAAGAGTTTGTTGTTACTGTATGTAATTACCATATATAAAGAAAAACAAAAACAAATAATTTTCTTGTTAAGTTTAATATTCAATGATCAAAGACTCTTCATGCAACATTCCATCTTCAGCAACTCACCAAAGCTTCCCAAATTAGTCTGAACAGCAAATATTTTAGACAAATTAATTTTTGTCTATTATTCAACAAAATATTTGTCTTAAAGTATCTTCATCAAATGAAAATAAAGAATTTACCTAGAATATTTTTCAAAGGTTTGAGAAAAATGAGATAAAAATCACTAACCCCAGATGATATGCTAACCTACATGTTACTGCATAATGCTTGGCTGAATCCATTTCTATCAAATATATACAATATTACCTTCTTTCCCTTATTCATTATTTGTAACTTAAATTATACCCTTACTTTCTGTTGGGAAAATCAAGAAGTTTGTCTGAGGAATTCTGTTGGGAAAATCAAGAAGTTTGTCTGAGGAATTCATACAGTCTTCTTTGATCCATTCACCAGTTGACTGTCATAAGTCACAGAGTATAATGAAATACTAAATATGCATTGGTTTTCCCACAAAACAGGGTGTTACATGCAGCCTCTTCCCAAAATACTATTGCTGCTAACCTTCACACTTAAAAATTTCATTGAAAAATATGAAAACATTACCATGAAGCAAGATTACAGGTGGAGAAATATGATAAGATCATCTATAACTATATGCCTCCTACAATTATTTCAGACTACATAACACTTCATAAAGGTTTAAACTCACAGTAAAGGTTATCCAGTATGTCTCATCTCACTATCCAATTGGTTAACAAACGCACTATATCCTTGCAGTGTTCTTGCAGAATTCCAAGAACTTGTTTATAAACCACTGACCCTCTCCTTTCACCCTCTTCTTAGCCTGCCTATTCCTCTTTCAATCACTTATCCAAATACACTACATTATCTATCCTTCCAGTGACTATTCTTCTAATAAACCCAAAGCATCTTAGCACAATTCTTCATCTGTACAACCACTCCACCATTAACTTATAGAGGACATCCTCATTTCTCATCCTTTCAGTTCTTTTCAACTCCACATTCAAATCTCCACAGATTGCAAGATCATTCTCTTATGTCTGGCCAGTGCTTCAGTCTCGCAAATAAAGGGAAATTCATCACTACTTCCAAACCATATCTTTAGTCCTCATTAATCCAGAAACTTTCCTAACTCTAACAACAATCTCAGCAATAAACCAATATGCATTAATTACCATAGGATGTGTGACATATAAAGAACCTGCGTAAGAACAAAACTACTCGAGTACTAACCTGGAAGAATACAAACATAAGGTTGAAAACACCAGCAGCAACATGACAAGAAGGATATCCTTTGCAGAAGACCCCTACTGCACCAGGGAACAGAAGACTGTTCTCCAGAATATAGCTTACAGTTTGCTGAAACATCAGAGATAAAAGAATCCAGTCATATATTAAATGAATAAGTTAAGAATAGGATTTAAAAAACTTGAATAATGGTAAGTTTTGGCATAAATGCCTAAAATTTAGAGGCTATTCTCATATATGGTTTTTTCCATCTCTATGGGGTTGTAACTTCCCAAGTGAAAACTCCTTTGTTTCAAGTGTGACTGGCCCCTCAAACACTAAACAAATAACACCCCATCATTTTATTCCAGCCAATTGAAAGGACATATATTTCTATGAGTTTAAGAGTTTGGAGTATTATCACACAAACACGCACACTCTATATATAGGTGGCACTTCAGCCAGCCAGCATTCGCAAGGTATAAGAAAGCACAGCCCAAGTACTGCTGGATAAAAAAGGGAGATCAAATAAACTTTGAAAGTATATTGTTGGCAAAGCAGGAGAATATCCAAAACTTTTCCATGCATTCGTATAAAGTCAGCTGTCATTAAAGACCAGCTAATCAAGCTGAGGGATTCAGAGGGAATATTGTAGACTATAGCTCCAACACCAGTGGGGAGTTTTTAGAAAACAATGCATGATCTCTATCAATCTATCTATGTCTCTGACACCTGTTCCCAACCGAAGCTCTCTCAAGGGGGTGGCTACAGCAATAGAGTCTCCATCACTACTGAACTCCAGTGCCGCTTCTTAGCCTAAAGTGCCTCACCCTATATAACTCCCTGGTCATTAGCTGCATCGTCCTAATGAAATTTCACCATATAAATTAAAGATGTGTGTTGAAACACTAGACAAACCTATTAAAATACTGTGCAATATATCACTGGATGAAACCAAAGTGAAAAAGCAGTGGGAATTGGCAAAGGTTAAACATACTTATAAGAAAGGAGACTGGGAAAATGCACTGAACTACAGGCTAGTCTCACTGGCAATTGTGGTATGTGGTTCTGAAAAACATAAAACGGAAGCAGATGATTATCTTTCTACAGAGAATATATTACCTATTAGAAATGCAGCACTGTTATAGTGAAAGAAGGTCATTAGTAATGAAGCTCTTAGATGTGTACGAGAAAGTGCTCTCTATCTTAGACTAAAAAGAAGGCTGGGTGGACTGCCAGAAAGCATTTGACATTATATTGCAACTTGCATGTGAGAGGAGCTTCCTCAAGATTACCAGCATAAATGACTTCCCATGAGGTATGGACTCCTATCTGAATATGTGCGCAGATGATGGAAATGTCTTGAGGGAAGTGAAAAGTATGGAGGATTGTATCAATTTACAAAAGGACCTAGACAAACTCTAAAGCTGGTTTGGTACATGACTAATGGGGTTCAACTTGTGTAAATATAAAGTAATGAGGATGGATCACAACGAAAGAGAGCCTTGATATGATTATCATCTAGTAGGAAATAAGATTCAGGACTCTGAAATATGTGGGAGTCAACATTTTCCCTAACCTACTGTGAGAGTCCGACTTTAGGAGAGCACTTAAGAACAACTATCGGCTCACAAATATTAGAATTCCATCGAAGTTCATGGATAAGGTATTATTCAGCAAACTGTTCAAATCACACAAAAGATCAAAAATGGAACATGTTTATCAGATTTGGTCACTGCACCTAAAGAAGCACAAAGAGCTAACAAAGAATTTCCAGAGAAAAGCAACAAAGATGGTACCAGAATTAAGATAGCTGAGTTAGAGGGAAATACTAAAAGCTTTAAATCTGCCCACTGAGGGGTGACCTGATCACCACCTTCAAGTTTTTAAAACAGAATGATGATGGAGACAGCGAACAGTTCTTCGACAGATGTAGGGACAGAACAACCAGAGGACATAACATGAAATTAAGGAAGTTCTTAAGAAAGATGTAAAGAAGTGCTTTTATAGTAAAAGAGTGGTGGATGAATAGAAAGGATTAAATGAATGAATGAATGAAGATATGACTAATGTTGACATCATACAGAAATCAATGAAGTTGTATGAAAGCAGAGAATGTTCAAGAGATGAGGCCTTATGAATATAAAACTTCATCACTGTTAAGTTCAAGTATGTAATAAAGAAAATAGGTAATTACACATAAATAGGTACCCTCATGCTGCAACTGAAGCAGCAGCACTAGGGAGCTCCTGTTTGGATGAAGATTCTTTAATGGACCAACTCACCATAGAAACCTATTTTGTATGTGACAGTAGGGACAAACAGTCATAGAAATCCCAGGAGTCTTTTAGAAGTAAATATTTATGGGTGCAGTAATATTTCAACTGAAAAATTAAGGCAATGTCTGCTGGTAGACACTGTGACACCAAGTGAGTGACTGCTGCTGGACAGGACAACCAACACCTAAATTATTTCAAACATTCAATGGATAATTTATGAAAAAAGATGGTCAACTGGCATTCACAGTGATAATTCCAGCACATAAAAAAATGACAAAATCAACATTCAGAAAACCTAAAATAACTTACGATCCTAAATTAGCAAATGCATTTACAAACAGCTTTATCTACATAATAGGGCAATTTTCTTTGTAATTTTAGCCATAAAGATCTACATGTACTATGCAAGTTTCAAGCTCTAAACAAGCTATGAGTAATGTGCGGTAACTCAGAACAGGGGGAATTCAAATAAGGCTACAGTTGGCAAGGTTTTGCCATCAAACCTCTAGATGGCCTTCCTCAAACTAAAGTATCAAATCATCAAGGATGGAGAAGAAAATAATCTATGTGGATACTTCAAAGATATGTAAAGAGGAAATCAAAGTTCTGGATTCGGATGGCTTTCCAAGTGCTACGTGATTCTTGTTAAAATATATAAGATTCAACAACATCAACTTGATAAAGTCAAAGAAATGAACAGCATTCCAAAGGTTCATGAAAAATGTTAAAAAATATAAAGAGACACTGAAAAACTTAATAATTCCGTGGAGGAACATGACTGTAAAACAAATAAAAATAGTTTTATGATAGCTTGGATGTGGAAAAATACAGGGTTTCCTGGGGCAGGTAGGTGAAAGTTCAGGAAAGCAGTGTGCTCATTACTCAAAGAAGATGAAAAGAAAATATTAAAGAATAAGTACTATGAGAAAATTATGGGGTTGAGGGAGGGAGCAATACAACAGAGAAATGAAGACAATGAGCACTGATATTGAGACAATTTACATATCTATTTATAGTTACCCCAAAACCCTTTTAGAAGGGGCCCTGGTATTATTCCAGAACCCTTTCACAAGGGCTCCTGTAGCTTAAGGTCGTGCTACACTTAATAGCAGGAACAGGATGGACTCCTTTGAAGCAAGAAGTTTTCTGATCTGACAGTTCTCTCTTTGGTCAAATGACAATGATACAGCCTCACTAAATGTAACTTTTCCTTCATAGTGTAATACCAAGCAGGTGGAGTCCAGTGAATCTCATGGGACCATGAATCAGGTTAGAAAGAATATCATGTTGAATGAATCCATAGAAAGGACACTTTAATCAGCCAGAGATAGGACTACCAGGGAAGTGTGTGGAACTGTTGACAGATGGCTTTAGAGAATGCAGACTGTTCAAGATAAGCGTGTACTGATTAACATGCAGATTCTTATCCAAATAAAACCAAAGGAAAGGAATGTATCAGGAATTCAACACATAACTGACAAAAGGGCCTCTCCTCAAATGAGAGAGACAATGCAAAGTGAAGGTATCAGACATAATATGGCAATGATCTTTGGGCTGGAAGAAGAATAGTGCAGATCACATAATGCTAGAGTTGGATTCAAGTGGGAAGCTGCAGAGGTCGGTGACTGAGTTTGGAAGAGTGTGAGAAAGGAGGAAGTTGAGAGTGAGTGTGGATGGAGGGAGGGTTATTGTGTTTGTCATGGTGAAAGGATGTTAGCTAGGTTGTGAGCTTGAATGAAGAAAATTTGGATGAGATAAGGTGTTTTGGATTCCTGAGACTGGATATGGCAGTAGGTGGAACCATAGAAGAAACAGGGAGTCACTAGGCCCAGGGGAGGGGGCAAGGATTCTGAGAGCACTGAGGAATGTGTGAATGGAGAGGTCACTATCTGAGGGGGGGAAAGTGGGCATGTTTGAAGTAGTATTGATGCCAACAAAGCTGAAGGGATAAAAGGAATGGGCTACAGATGTGGATATGTGGAGGAGGGTGGATGTACGAGAAGTGAAGTGAAGTCTTTGGAGATACTGTGTGGTGTGAGGTAGTTTCATACAGTTTGTAATAAAAGGGAAACAGAGAGGTGTGTAAGTGAAGGAGTGTGGATGAGAAAGCTGTGAGGGTATGCTGCAGTGGTTTGGACATATGGAGAGAATGGAAGAGAGATTGACAGGTAAGATATTTGTGTTGGAAGTAGAGGGTCACGGAGAACAGGAAGACAAGATTGGAGATAAAGGAATGGAGTGAGAAGGATTTTGAGTGATCAAGGACTGAACATGCAGAAGGGTGAAAGGCATACGTGGGATGGAGTGAATTGGAGAAGTGTGGTTTGTGTGCTGTCAATGGGCCAAGTTGGGGCATATGGGATAGATGGGGAAGACAATGGAGGGGTCTGTGAGGCTTGGTTGTGGATGGTAGGCTATGGTTTTGGTGCACTGTCATGGCAGCTGGAAAGTAAATGTGAATGACTGAAGCCTTTTAAGTAAGAGAAATGTGTCAAAAAGGTGATCAATGCAATGGACTTGACAGAGGCAAGTCTGGAGATAAGCGATAAGAATCAGAGGATACAAGCAAGGAATACAGGGATGGCCACTGAGGCTTACAAATGACAAAAAGATGTGTAGCTAGAAGGTGCTACAGCAGGATAGGTATTTTGCCAAAACAGGATAACTTCAGCTCCTAACACGAAATAAATTTATCTAGGCTCTTCTCTAAATTTATTTTCAACATTTAGGAATTTGAATATATAAACCTACCTGTAAAAATGGAATGGGCGCTAAAGTCTTGTTAACCAACTCTGTCAGTGATAATGGCATGGTACGGGAAAAAATTGCAACATCACCAGCCAGCATCAAAATGCTGGCCCAATCTGCACTCCGTGGACCATACATATCACTGCAAATCAATATTATGGCCAGCAGGGATACAACCTATTGATAAAGTAACACAAGCATAAGAAACAATCACAATTCAAAGCCAATTCTTTTATACAAATATATCATTATATCTAATCACTGTTTCCCGCATCAGTGAGGTAGTGCCAGAAAATGGAAAAAGAATGGCCCATCCACTCACATACATATATAAACACAAATGCCTTTATAAGCACATATACATATACATACATACGCATTCACAGACATACACATAAATACACATGTACATATTCATACTTGCTTGCCTTCATCCATTCCTGTAACTACCCCCAACACAGGAAATAGAGTCGCTACCCCCTTCTTCAGTGAGGTAGCACCAGGAAAACAGACAAAATATGCCACATTCGTTCACTTAGTCCTGTCATGTGTAATGCACCGAAACCACAGCTCCCTTTCCACATCCTGGCCCCACAAAACTTTCCATGGTTTTCCCCAAATGCTTCTCATGCCCTGGTTCAGTCCATTGACAGCACGTCGACCCCAGTATACCACATCGTTCCAATTCACTCTATTCCTTGCACGCCTCTCATTCTCCTGTATGTTCAGGCCCCAATCACTAAAAATCTTTTTCACTCCATCCTTCCACCTCCAATTTATTCTCCTGCTTCTCCTTGTTCCCTTCACCTCAGACACAGCCTTTTTGTCAATCTTTCCCCACTCATTCTCTCCTCATGTCCAAACCATTTCAACACACCCTCTTCTGCTCTCTCAACTACACTCTTTTTATTTCCACACATCTCTCTTACCCTTTCATTACTTAATCAAACTACCTCACAACACATACTGTCCTCATACATTTCATTACCAACACATCCACCCTCCTCCGTACAAACCTATCTACAGCCCATGCCTTTCAACCATATAACATTATTGGAACTACTATTCCTTCAAAACATACCCATTTTTGCTCTCCGAGATAATGTTCTCTCCTTCCACACATTCTTCATCACTCCCAGAACCTTCGCACCCTCCCGACTCTGTGACTCACTTCTGCTCCCATGGTTCCATCCGCTCCTAAGTCCACTCCCAGATATCTAAAATACTTCACTTCCTCCAGTTTTTCTCCATTCAAACTTATTATTTATATTTATATTATTTATTTTGCTTTGTCGCTGTCTCCCGCATTAGCGAGGTAGCACAAGGAAACAGACGAAAGAATGGCCCAACACGCCCACATACACATGTATATACATACACGTCCACACACGCAAATATACATACCTATACATCTCAATGTACACATATACACATACACACACAGACATATACATATATACACATGCACATAATTCATACTGTCTACCTTTATTTGTTCCCATCGCCACCCCGCCACACATGGAATAACAACCCCCTCCCCCCTCATGTGTGCGAGATAGCGCTAGGAAAAGACACCAAAGGCCCCATTCGTTTACACTCAGTCTCTAGCTGTCATGTAATAATGCACCGAAACACAGCTCCCTTTACACATCCAGGCCCCACACAACTTTCCATGGTTTACCCCAGACGCTTCACAAGCCCTGGTTCAATCCATTGACAGCACGTCGACCCCTGTATACCACATCATTCCAATTCACTCTATTCCTTGCACGCCTTTCACCCTCCTGCATGTTCAGGCCCCGATCACTCAAAATCTTTTTCACTCCATCTTTCCACCTAAAATTTGGTCTCCCACTTCTCCTCGTTCCCTACACCTCTGACACATATATCCTCTTGGTCAATCTTTCCTCACTCATTCTCTCAATGTGACCAAACCATTTCAAAACACCCTCTTCTGCTCTCTCAACCACACTCTTTTTATTTCCACACATCTCTCTTACCCTTACATTACTTACTCGATCAAACCACCTCGCACCCCATATTGTCCTCAAACACCTCATTTCCGGCACATCCACCCTGCTGCGCACAACTCTATCCATAGCCCACACCTCGCAACCATACAACATTGTTGGAACCACTATTCCTTCAAACATACCCATTTTTGCTTTCCGAGATAATGTTCTCGACTTCCAAACATTCTTCAAGGCTCCCAGAATTTTCGCCCCCTCCCCCACCCTATGATTCACTTCCACTTCCATGGTTCCATCCGCTGCCAGATCCACTCCAAGATATCTAAAACACTTTACTTCCTCCAGTTTTTCTCCATTCAAACTTACCTCCCAATTGACTTCACCCTCAACCCTACTGTACCTAATAACCTTGCTCTTATTCACATTTACTCTTAACTTTCTTCTTTCACACACTTTACCAAACTCAGTCACCAGCTTCTGCAGTTTCTTACATGAATCAGCCACCAGCGCTGTATCATCAGCGAACAACAACTGACTCACTTCCCAAGCTCTCTCATCCACAACAGACTGCACACTTGCCCCTCTTCCCTAAACTCTTGCATTCACCTCCATAACAACCCCATCCATAAACAAATTAAACAACCATGGAGACATCACACACCCCTGCCACAAACCTACATTCACTGAGAACCAATCACTTTCCTCTCTTCCTACACATACACATGCCTAACATCCTCAATAAAAACTTTTCACTGCTTCTAACAACTTGCCTCCCACACCATATATTCTAAAAACCTTCCACAGAGCATCTCTATCAACTCTATCATATGCCTTCTCCAGATCCATAAATGCGACATAGAAATCCATTTGTTTTTCTAAGTATTTCTCACATACATTCTTCAAAGCAAACACCTGATCCACACATCCTCTACCACTTCTGAAACCACACTGCTCTTCCCCAATCTGATGCTCTGTACATGCCTTCACCTTCTCAATCAATACCCTCCCATATAATTTACCAGGAATACTCAACAAACTTATACCTCTGAGTATCATGAAGGAAGTTGTTAAAAAACACAGTATTATGAAGGAAGCTGTTAATAAACATACAGTATTATGAATGAATGGTTAATAGATCTTCAACTGAGTCCTAGGAGGTGTGAACATGTGGAAAATTGATAAAAGTGCACCTAAAAATAAGAAAAGCAAAAAAACCAAGTTTACAGGTAATATGGAGTAACAGCATCAGGAAGGACATGTGTAGGGGATATGTCTTGGACATAGTCAGCACAAATCTACTATAACTGCAGACAATGTATATCTTGCATGAGACTCTCTATACTCTAAATCCCAACTTAAGTTACAAGAAGCAAAATGCTCAAACAAGTAGTCATTCAAGTGCCTCTTTTTAAAAGAAAAACATAACATTTCCACAATTACCAATATTAGGATATAAACATACATTTACATACTTACTGTGGAGATTGTGTTGATAATTAAAGTATCACTCGCAGACAACTTATTCCTTAACCATACAGCTGCATTTGTAACTTGATTACGTGAAGAGAAAATGGTTTCCCTTGGCATTTGGTTCATGTCAGAGTCTGGTGAAGATAAAATAATTGACTGCAAATTGTCAACAATCACCCTCAAATGTTTTGGGGGTGTTGTTAAGGCACTTGGGAAAATCAGGCAGGTGAGGGCATGTATGAAGTTCAGAACACTCATTATGCTGGCGAAGATTAACACATCCGTATTGAGTCTTGGGATTCCAACCACAACACCGATAAATGCTGGTGATGTAAAAACACCAAGGCCACCATAACATATTGCAGATATGAGGGTAGTACAAGCCATCTGAAATTATTAATTCTTATCAAAAAGCAATGAAACAAAATCTTACTGAATATCAAAATGCTTAAATGCCCTTATCCTAAAAAATTACCAGCTAAAATACTTGAATAATCTTCTTATCAAAACTTCAGCTTCAAGCCTGTGAAAACATGTTTTCAGCTAAAATTCTCGTTCTTCATTATGTAGTTCTGCACATGCCTCTAGACTACCCTATATGAGATAGAACACAGCCTCTGTGCAAATGTCACATTTAATACACGAAAGAATGTAGCTACTATGTCTTGAAGGGCAGTATATAAGATTTATTCTACAAACAGGATTCTCTTGCTAAGTTGTATCTTGCATGCCACAGCTATGATGTCATGCTCCAAAAATTTCTCTGTTTACTTTCAAAGCTACTGTAATAAAGGAACATACTTCACTAATGTTGGTCATGATGAAAAAGTATAAAAAAGAATTCTTTCTCAAAGATGGTGACTACCTAATTAACCATCTAAAATAGATTTCTGATTGATTCTACTATCATTGTTGTTTTTAACGTGTCTAAATTTTACAAGAAATTTCTTGTGTGTACCTTTTAAAAAAATAGGATGTTTCCTGACCCTTAGCATGTATCTTCAACAATCTCTTGCTCCTGTGGCACTTCCAAGATTTTGGGAGATTATAAGAAAATACAACAGTGGGCTGCTTTCATTATCTGAACCACACACAGTCTCATTTCTTTACACTGCATTGTAAGGCAGAGACCCAGGAAAGGTAAACACAAGGCAGTCTCCCATTGTAACTGACACTTGTATGACCTCAGTCATATCTTTAATCCTCTAGGCTTATAGTGATAACTATAATAACTGGACTGTACACCAAAAAAACAAATACATCTTTCATCAATAGATATATATAAATACAAAAGTTACAGTTTAGACTTACCATACGGTTGTGCATTTGACCAAAGAAATGCGATGCCACACCTTCAAAACTGACTATCAAACCATATGCACAAGCCACAGCACATGGAAAAATGAAGTGTGCCGGGACTTGTAATTGTTGATCAGGATGTATTCTCATTAAACTCCACATCATTTGTGAATAATAGAAGTTGTTTGCTGTATATACAGACAGAACCTGAAAAAAACAATTGTAATAATGAAGATAATAATAAAACTAATATCAATAATAACAATAATAATAATAATAATTTTTTTTTTTTTTTTTTTTTTTTTTCCCAAAAGAAGGAACAGAGAATTGGGCCAGGTGAGGGTATTCCCTCAAAGGCCCAGTCCTCTGTTCTTAACGCTACCTCGCTAATGCGGGAAATGGCGAATAGTTTGAAAGAAAAAGAAAGAAATAATAATAATAATAATAATGTCTCCATGGTTGTTTAATTTGTTTATGGATGGTGTTGTTAGGGAGGTAAATGCAAGAGTTTTGGAAAGAGGGGCAAGTATGAAGTCTGTTGGGGATGAGAGAGCTTGGGAAGTGAGTCAGTTGTTGTTCGCTGATGATACAGCGCTGGTGGCTGATTCATGTGAGAAACTGCAGAAGCTGGTGACTGAGTTTGGTAAAGTGTGTGGAAGAAGAAAGTTAAGAGTAAATGTGAATAAGAGCAAGGTTATTAGGTACAGTAGGGTTGAGGGTCAAGTCAGTTGGGAGGTGAGTTTGAATGGAGAAAAACTGGAGGAAGTGAAGTGTTTTAGATATCTGGGAGTGGATCTGGCAGCGGATGGAACCATGGAAGCGGAAGTAGATCATAGGGTGGGGGAGGGGGCGAAAATTCTGGGGGCCTTGAAGAATGTGTGGAAGTCGAGAACATTATCTCGGAAAGCAAAAATGGGTATGTTTGAAGGAATAGTGGTTCCAACAATGTTGTATGGTTGCGAGGCGTGGGCTATGGATAGAGTTGTGCGCAGGAGGATGGATGTGCTGGAAATGAGATGTTTGAGGACAATGTGTGGTGTGAGGTGGTTTGATCGAGTGAGTAACGTAAGGGTAAGAGAGATGTGTGGAAATAAAAAGAGCATGGTTGAGAGAGCAGAAGAGGGTGTTTTGAAGTGGTTTGGGCACATTGAGAGAATGAGTGAGGAAAGATTGACCAAGAGGATATATGTGTCGGAGGTGGAGGGAACGAGGAGAAGAGGGAGACCAAATTGGAGGTGGAAAGATGGAGTGAAAAAGATTTTGTGTGATCGGGGCCTGAACATGCAGGAGGGTGAAAGGAGGGCAAGGAATAGAGTGAATTGGAGCGATGTGGTATACCGGGGTTGACGTGCTGTCAGTGGATTGAATCAAGGCATGTGAAACGTCTGGGGTAAACCATGGAAAGCTGTGTAGGTATGTATATTTGCGTGTGTGGACGTATGTATATACATGTGTATGGGGGGGGGTTGGGCCATTTCTTTCGTCTGTTTCCTTGCGCTACCTCGCAAACACGGGAGACAGCGACAAAGTATAATAAAAAAAATATAATATAATAATAAGAACCAGGAGAGACTGAGTACAGAATGGAAAAAGGTGAGAACAATGGAAGTAAGGGGAGTGGGGGAGGAATGGGATGTATTTAGGGAATCAGTGATGGATTGCGCAAAAGATGCTTGTGGCATGAGAAGAGTGGGAGATGGGTTGATTAGAAAGGGTAGTGAGTGGTGGGATGAAGAAGTAAGAGTATTAGTGAAAGAGAAGAGAGAGGCATTTGGACGATTTTTGCAGGGAAAAAATGCAATTGAGTGGGAGATGTATAAAAGAAAGAGACAGGAGGTCAAGAGAAAGGTGCAAGAGGTGAAAAAAAGGGCAAATGAGAGTTGGGGTGAGAGAGTATCATTAAATTTTAGGGAGAATAAAAAGATGTTCTGGAAGGAGGTAAATAAAGTGCGTAAGACAAGGGAGCAAATGGGAACTTCAGTGAAGGGCGCAAATGGGGAGGTGATAACAAGTAGTGGTGATGTGAGAAGGAGATGGAGTGAGTATTTTGAAAGTTTGTTGAATGTGTTTGATGATAGAGTGGCAGATATAGGGTGTTTTGGTCGAGGTGGTGTGCAAAGTGAGAGGGTTAGGGAAAATGATTTGGTAAACAGAGAAGAGGTAGTAAAAGCTTTGCGGAAGATGAAAGCCGGCAAGGCAGCAGGTTTGGATGGTATTGCAGTGGAATTTATTAAAAAAGGGGGTGACTGTATTGTTGACTGGTTGGTAAGGTTATTTAATGTATGTATGACTCATGGTGAGGTGCCTGAGGATTGGCGGAATGCGTGCATAGTGCCATTGTACAAAGGCAAAGGGGATAAGAGTGAGTGCTCAAATTACAGAGGTATAAGTTTGTTGAGTATTCCTGGTAAATTATATGGGAGGGTATTGATTGAGAAGGTGAAGGCATGTACAGAGCATCAGATTGGGGAAGAGCAGTGTGGTTTCAGAAGTGGTAGAGGATGTGTGGATCAGGTGTTTGCTTTGAAGAATGTATGTGAGAAATACTTAGAAAAGCAAATGGATTTGTATGTAGCATTTATGGATCTGGAGAAGGCATATGATAGAGTTGATAGAGGTGCTCTGTGGAAGGTATTAAGAATATATGGTGTGGGAGGCAAGTTGTTAGAAGCAGTGAAAAGTTTTTATCGAGGATGTAAGGCATGTGTACGTGTAGGAAGAGAGGAAAGTGATTGGTTCTCAGTGAATGTAGGTTTGCGGCAGGGGTGTGTGATGTCTCCATGGTTGTTTAATTTGTTTATGGATGGGGTTGTTAGGGAGGTGAATGCAAGAGTTTTGGAAAGAGGGGCAAGTATGAAGTCTGTTGGGGATGAGAGAGCTTGGGAAGTGAGTCAGTTGTTATTCGCTGATGATACAGCGCTGGTGGCTGATTCATGTGAGAAACTGCAGAAGCTGGTGACTGAGTTTGGTAAAGTGTGTGAAAGAAGAAAGTTAAGAGTAAATGTGAATAAGAGCAAGGTTATTAGGTACAGTAGGGTTGAGGGTCAAGTCAATTGGGAGGTGAGTTTGAATGGAGAAAAACTGGAGGAAGTAAAGTGTTTTAGATATCTGGAAGTGGATCTGGCAGCGGATGGAACCATGGAAGCGGAAGTGGATCATAGGATGGGGGAGGAGGCGAAAATTCTGGGAGCCTTGAAGAATGTGTGGAAGTCGAGAACATTATCTCGGAAAGCAAAAATGGGTGTTTGAAGGAATAGTGGTTCCAACATTGTTGTATGGTTGCGAGGCGTGGGCTATGGATAGAGTGGTGCGCAGGAGGATGGATGTGCTGGAAATGAGATGTTTGAGGACAATGTGTGGTGTGAGGTGGTTTGATCGAGTAAGTAACGTAAGGGTAAGAGAGATGTGTGGAAATAAAAAGAGCATGGTTGAGAGAGCAGAAGAGGGTGTTTTGAAATGGTTTGGGCACATGGAGAGAATGAGTGAGGAAAGATTGACCAAGAGGATATATGTGTCGGAGGTGGAGGGAACGAGGAGAAGAGGGAGACCAAATTGGAGGTGGAAAGATGGAGTAAAAAAGATTTTGTGTGATCGGGGCCTGAACATGCAGGAGGGTGAAAGGAGGGCAAGGAATAGAGTGAATTGGAGCGATGTGGTATACCGGGGTTGACGTGCTGTCAGTGGATTGAATCAGGGCATGTGAAGCATCTGGGGTAAACCATGGAAAGCTGTGTAGGTATGTATATTTGCGTGTGTGGACGTATGTATATACATGTGTATTGGGGGTGGGTTGGGCCATTTCTTTCGTCTGTTTCCTTGCGTTACCTCGCAAACGCGGGAGACAGCGACAAAGTATAATAAATAAATATAAATAATAATAATAACAATAATAATAATGGAAGTATGGGGAGTGGGGGAGGAATGGGATGTATTTAGGGAATCAGAGATGGATTGCGCAAAAGATGCTTGTGGCATGAGAAGAGTGGGAGGTGGGTTGATTAGAAAGGGTAGTGAGTGGTGGGATGAAGAAGTAAGATTATTAGTGAAAGAGAAGAGAGAGGCAGTTGGACGATTTTTGCAGGAGAAAAAAATGCAATTGAGTGGGAGATGTATAAAAGAAAGAGACAGGAGGTCAAGAGAAAGGTGCAAGAGGTGATAAAGAGGGCAAATGAGAGTTGGGGTGAGAGAGTATCATTAAATTTTAGGGAGAATAAAAAAATGTTCTGGAAGGAGGTATATAAAGTGCGTAAGACAAGGGAGCAAATGGGAACTTCAGTGAAGGGCGCAAAATGGGAGGTGATAACAAGTAGTGGTGATGTGAGAAAGAGATGGAGTGAGTATTTTGAAAGTTTGTTGAATGTGTTTGATGATAGAGTGGCAGATATAGGGTGTTTTGGTCGAGGTGTTGTGCAAAGTGAGAGGGTTAGGGAAAATGGTTTGGTAAACAGAGAAGAGGTAGTAAAAGCTTTGCGGAAGATGAAAGCCGGCAAGGCAGCAGGTTTGGATGGTATTGCAGTGGAATTTATTAAAAAAGGGGGTGACTGTATTATTGACTGGTTGGTAAGGTTATTTAATGTTTGTATGACTCATGGTGAGGTGCCTGAGGATTGGCGGAATGCGTGCATAGTGCCATTGTACAAAGGCAAAGGGGATAAGAGTGAGTGCTCAAATCACAGAGGTATAAGTTTGTTGAGCATTCCTGGTAAATCATATGGAGGGGTATTGATTGAGAAGGTGAAGGCATGTACAGAGCATCAGATTGGGGAAGAGCAGTGTGGTTTCAGAAGTGGTAGAGGATGTGTGGATCAGGTGTTTGCTTTGAAGAATGTATGTGAGAAATACTTAGAAAAGCAAATGGATTTGTATGTAGCATTTTGGATCTGGAGGAGGCATAGATGAGTTGATAGAGGTGCTCTGTGGAAGGTATTAAGAATATATGGTGTGGGAGGCAAGTTGTTAGAAGCAGTGAAAAGTTTTTATCGAGGATTTTTAAGGAAAGTTAAGTGTAGGAGAGAGGAAAATGATTGGTTCTCAGTGAATGTAGGTTTGCGGCAGGGGTGTGTGATGTCTCCATGGTTGTTTAATTTGTTTATGGATGGGGTTGTTAGGGAGGGGAATGCAAGAGTTTTGGAAAGAGGGGCAAGTATGAAGTCTGTTGGGGTGAGAGAGCTTGGGAAGTGAGTCAGTTGTTTTTCGCTGATGATACAGCGCTGGTGGCTGATTCATGTGAGAAACTGCAGAAGCTGGTGACTGAGTTTAGGTAAAGTGTGTGAAAGAAAAAGTTAAGAGTAAATGTGAAAAAGAGCAAGGTTATTAGGTACCCGTAGGGGTTTAGGGTCAAGTCAATTGGGAGGTGAGTTTGAATGGAGAAAAAAGGAGGAGTAAAGTGTTTTAGATATCTGGAGTGGGGTCTGGCAGCGGATGGAACCATGGAAGCGGAAATGGATCATAGGTGGGGGAGGAGGCGAAAATTCTGGGAGCCTTGAAGAATGTGTGGAAGTCGAGAACATTATCTCGGAAAGCAAAATGGGTGTTTGAAGGAAAAGTGGTTCCAACATTTTTGTATGGTTGCGAGGCGTGGGCTAGGATAGGTGGGGCGCGGAGGAGGATGTGCGGAAATGAGATGTTTGAGGAAATGTGTGGTGTGAGGTGTTTTATCGAGTAAGTAAGTAAGGGTAAGAGAATGTGTGGAAAAAAAAAAGAGCATGGTTGAGGAGCAGAAGAGGGGGTTTTTAAATGGTTTGGGGCCCTGGAGAGAATGGTGAGGAAAGATTGACCAAGAGGATATATGTGTCGGAGGTGGAGGGGGAAGAGGAGAAAAGGGGGACCAAATTGGAGGTGGAAAGATGGAGTAAAAAGATTTTGTGTGATCGGGGCCTGAACTTTCAGGAGGGTGAAAGGGGGCAAGGAAAAGAGGAAATTTGGGCGATGTGGTATACCGGGGTTTACGTGCTGTCGTGGGTTGAATCAGGGGATGTGAAAAATCTGGGGTAAACCATGGAAAGTGGTAGGTTGTTATTTGCGTGTGTGGACGTATGTTATCATGTTATGGGGGTGGGTTTTGGGGGATTTCTTTGTCGTTTCCTTGCGTTACTCGCAAACGCGGGGGAGACAGCACAGTATAATAAATTAAATAAATAATATAAAAACAATAATAATAATGGAAGTATGGGGAGTGGGGGAGGAAAAGGGGATTTATTTAGAATCAGGAGGATTGCGCAAAGGCTTGGGGCATGAGAAGGTGGGGGTGGGTTGTTAGAAAAGGGTGTGAGTGGGGGGATGAAGAAGTAAGATTATTAGTAAAAGGAAGAGAGGGCAGTTGGACGTTTTTTGCAGGAGAAAAATGCAATTGAGTGGAGTGTATAAAAGAAAGAGACAGGAGGTAAAGAGAAAGGTGCAAGAGGTGAAAAAGGGGGCAAATGAGAGTTGGGGTGAGAGAGTTATTAAATTTTAGGGAGAATAAAAAATGTTCTGGAAGGAGGTATATAAAGTGCGTAAGAAAAGGGAGAAAATGGGAACTCATGAAGGGCGAAAAATGGGGGGGTGATAAAAGTATGGTGATGTGAAAAAGGATGGATGAGTATTTTGAAAGTTTGTTGAATGTGTTTGATGTAGAGTGGCAGATTAGGGTGTTTTTGGTGGGTGTTGTGAAAAGTGAGAGGGTTGGGGGAAAATGTTTGGTAAACAGAGAAGAGGTAGAAAAGCTTTGGGGAAGATGAAAGCCGGAAAGGCAGCAGGTTTGGATGGTATTGCAGTGGAATTTTTTATTAAAAAAAAAGGGGGTGACTGTATTTTGACGGGTTGGAAAGGTTTTTTAAATGTTGTATGACTAGGGTGAGGGGGCCTAGGATTGGCGGAATGGTGCAAGTGCCATTGTAAAAAGGCAAAGGGGAAAAGAGTGAGTGCTCAAATACAGAGGTATAGTTTGTTGAGATTCCGGGAAAATTTATAGGGGGAAGGGTACGTAGGGTTGAGGGTCAGTCAATTGGGAGTAAGTTTGAGGGAAAAAGGGGGAAGTAAAGTGTTTTTGATATCTGGGGTGGATCTGGCAGCGGATGGAACCATGGAAGCGGAAGTGGAAACATAGGGTGGGGGGGGGCGAAAATCCCGGGGCCCTTTAAGAAAGTTTGGAAGTCAGAACATTTTCTCGGAAAACAAAAATGGGTATGTTTTAAGGAATAGTGGTTCCCAAAAATTTTGTATGGGTTTCGGGCGTGGGTATGGTAGAGTTGTGGAGGAGGGTGGATGTGCTGGAAATGAGATGTTTGAGGACAATGTGTGGTGTGAGGTGATTTGATCGAGTAAGAATGTAAGGGGAAGAGGATGTGTGGAAATAAAAAAAGTGTGGTTGAGAGAGCAGAAGAGGGTGTTTTGAAATGGTTTGGGCACATGGAGAGAATGGTGAGGAAAGATTGACAAGAGGATTAGTGTCGGAGGTGGAGGGAACAAAAGGGGGGGGGACCCAAAATTTGGGGGTGGAAAAATGGGTGAAAAAAAAATTTTTTGTGATCGGGGGCCTGAACATGCGGGGGGGAAAAGGGGCAAGGAATAGAGGTTGGGCGTGTGGTATACCGGGTTTACGTGCTGTAAGGGTTTAATCGGGGATGTGAACGTCTGGGGTAAACCGGAAAGTTGTTGGGGCCCGGATGGGAAAGGAGCTGTGGTTTTGGGGCATTATTAAATGACAGCTTGAGATGAGTGTGAACAAATGGGGGATTTGGTGTCTTTTCCTAGCGCTACCTCGCCACTGAGGGGGGAGGGGTTTTTATTCATGTGTGGCGAGGTGGCGATGGGGACAAAAAAAGGCAGACAGTATGAATTAGTATTTTTTGTATATATGTATTTTCTGTGTTTGTTTTAAAAATATGGTACACTGAGATGTATAGGTATGTATTTTTGGTGTGTGGGGGTTTTTGTATATACAGTGTATGTGGGCGGGTTGGGCTCTTTCGTCTTTTTTCCTTGGCTACTCGTATGGGGAGACAGCGACAAAGCAAAAAAAGAAAAAAAAAAATAAATAATTTCCCAAAAGGGGGCAGAGAAGGGGGCCAAAGGGGAGGATGTTCCTCAAAAAGGGCCCGTCCTTGTTCTTAACATACTTGCTAACGGGGAAAAAGGCGGGAAAAGTAAGGTGGATATATATTATATTATTCCTGGGATAGGGGAGGGAAAAAATATTTCATGCATTCTCACATGTGTAGAGGCGACTAGAGGGGCGGGAGGGGGGGCCAGAAATCCTCCCTTCCTTGTAATTTAATTTCTAAATGGGAAAAGAGAAGGAGTCATGGGGGGTGCTCATCCCCCTCGGGGAGGCTCAGGGTTGGGGTGTCTAATGTGTGTGGATGTAACCAGATGTGAAAAAAAAAAAGATAGGTAGTATGTTGAGGAAAGGAAAAACCCGAGTTTTGGCTCTGAGTGGGAAAAGAAGCTCAAAGGGGAAAGGGGAAAAATTTGGGTTTGGGAAAAGTTTTTGGGAGTAAAGTCAGGGGGTTTGTGAGGGACAAGAGCAAGGGAAAAAGTAGCACTTCCCGAAAAAAGGAGTTGTGGGAAATATGTGTAGGGGTCTAAGAAAGTAAATTCTAGATTAATATGGGTTAAAACTGAAAGTTGATGGAGAGAGATGGGTGTTATTGGTGCATATGCTCCTCGGGCCATGCGAAGAAAGAAAAAAAATCATGGAGAGGCAAGGTTTTGGAAGCAGCTAAATGAGTGTGTTAGTGGTTATGAAGCACAAAAGACTGGGTTATAGAATGATGGTTGATTTGAATGCAAAGGAGAGTAATGTGGCGTTGAGGGATATAATTGGTATACATGGGGTGTCAGTGTTGGTAAATGGAAATGGTTGTACCAGAGCTAGTTAGTTTTATGTGTGAAAAAGGACTGGTGGTCTGGAAATACCAGGTTAAAACCGCGAGATTATACTAAGTATTACGGACGTAAGTAGATGAGATGGCCAGAGAGTGTTATTGGATTACTTTGTAAATTGAAGGGTACGTGATGAGAGACTTTTGGGATGATTATGTGCTGAGATGTGCAACTGGAGGGATGTCTGTTCATTATTTGTGGAGGCTTAGGTGAAGATTTGTATGGTTTGCAGAAAGTAAGAGAGCATGTTGGGGGGAAGAGGGTGGTGAAAAGTACGTGCCCTTTGGGGAAAGGGAAAAATTGTGTGGGGAAAGGGTACCAGGAGAGATGAGTCCCAGAATGGAAAAGGTGAGGAACAAAGGATGTGTAAGGGGAGGGGGGGAGGAAGGGGGAATGTATTTAGGGAAGTAATTATGGTTGCGCACAAGATGCTCTGTGGCCATGAGAAGCTGGAGGGTTGTTGATTAGAAAAGGTTAGTGAGTGGTGGGGATGAAGAAGAAAGGGTTTTTTGTGAAAGAGAAGAGAGAGGCTTTTTGGACGATTTTTGTAGGGAAAAAAGCAAATGAGTGGGAGATGTATAAAAAAAAGGGAGCCCCGGGAGGTCAAGAAAAAGGTGAAAGAGGTGAAAAAAAGGGAAAAATGAGATTTTGGGGTGAGAGAGTATATTAAATTTTGGGGAAAATAAAAAGATGTTCTGGACGGAGGTAAATAAGTGCATAAGGGGGAACATATGGGGAGTGAGCAGTAAGCAGTAGCGAGGCAGAAGAAGAGAGCAGATAGAGGAAGTGAGCAGTATAGCAGAGAGCCTAGAGGAAGAGAGAGGAAAGAGCAAAAGAGTAAGAATATAACGCGCAAGAGCAGAAGAGAAAACGTTAGCAGAGAAAAAGGCAGAGCAGATGGGAAGAGTAGAGGCAAGAGCGCAGATAAGAGAAGCAATGCAAGAGAGCAGAAAATAGCAGCAGATCATAAGCTGAAAGAGAAGAGAGAGAAGCAGATTAAAGAAGAAGAGCAGAAGAGAGCTTACAGCAGAAAGCCAGAGAGCAAAAGCAGCATAATGCTAAGAAAGAAGGTAGCTGTAGAGGAGAAGCAAAGAAGAGCTAAAGGGGGGGGGGGAAAGAGCAGAGAGAGAATGATAGCAGAGCAGAGTTTATGAGATTAGAGAGTGCTAGCAGAGAGAAGTAAAAGCTAAAGTAGAGAGAGCAGCAGAGGAGAGCAGCGAAGAGACAGAAGCAGAAAAGGAAGAAAAGGAGAAAGAGAAAAGCAAGAAGCAGAAGAGCAAGCAGACAGAGAGGATAGGCAGAAAAGAAGGAAGCAGGGGAGAAGAGTAAAGCAAGCCGTAGATGAGCAGAGATGGAATAGCAGAAGTCAAGCAGCAGAATTATAGAGCAGAAAAAGCAGAGAGAAGCCAGGTAGCAGGCAAGAGAGCAAAGAGAGAAGCAGAGCAGTTAGCAAAAAGAAAGAAGAGCAGCAGGTTTTTAAGCAGAAGCAAAGAACTAGAAAGTTAAGAGAGGAGAAGGATTAAAAAGGAGAAAGAAAGACTAATGAGATAGACGAAGCAGAAAAAGCATAGCAGAGCCAGAAGCAGAATAAAGCAGCAGAGCAGAGAGCAAAAAAGAAGCACTATAAGAGAAGCAAGCAGAGCAGAGAGCGCAGAAGCTAGCACAAAAAAAGAGAAAAAAGCAGCTAAGAGCAGATACAAGCAGAGAGTTAACAGAGCAGCAAAAGAGAGAAAATTAGAATAGAAAGAGAGAAATAGAAGAAAAGCAAAAGCAGATAGGGGGGGGGTGGGGGGGGGGAGAGAGCAGTATAAAAGCAATAAAGCTGAAAGGGAAAGATAAGTAAAAGAAGCAGAAAAAAAGTGAAAGCACAGATAGCAGTAGAGAGCAGAAGTAAGAAGTTAGCAGGAAGAAAGAGCAGAGAGGAGCGATTAGAGCATAGAGAGACGAAAGAAAGATAAAAGCAGAGAGAAAGAGAATAGAGAAGAGAAAAAAGCTGATTATGATTAAGCAAATGAGAAGATAAGAAAAAAGAAAGAGAGACTTAGAAAGAAATAGAGTAAAGAGCAAGCAAAGAGAAAAAAAAAAGAGAACAGCAGAGAGCAGAAAGATAGCAGAAAGCAGACAGATAGCACAGCAAGTAAGAATAAGCAGGAGCAGAGAGAGTAAGAGAGAGAAAGAGAGAGAAAAGCGCAGAAGATAAGAAGAAGAGCAGAAGGAATAGCGTTCTAGAGAGGATAAGAGCAGATGGGTTACCTCAGTGAATGGGGCTAATGGGGAGGTGATAACAAGTAGTGGTGATGTGAGAAGGAGATGGAGTGGGGTATTTTGAAGGTTTGTTGAATGTGTTGATTGATAGAGTGGCAGATATAGGGTGTTTTGGTCGAGGGGGTGTGCAAAGTGAGAGGGTTAGGGAAAATGATTTGGTAAACAGAGAAGAGGTAGTTAAAGCTCTGCGGAAGATGAAAGCCAGCAAGGCAGTAGGTTTGGATGGTGTTGCAGTGGAATTTATTAAAAAAGGGGGTAACTGTATTGTTGACTGGTTGGTAAGGTTATTTAATGTATGTATGATTCATGGTGAGGTGCCTGAGGATTGGCGGAGTGTGTGCATAGTGCCATTGTATAAAGGCAAAGGAGATAAGAGTGAGTGCTAAAATTACAAAGGTATAAGTTTGTTGAGTATTCCTGGTAAATTATATGGGAGGGTATTGATTGAGAGGGTGAAGGCATGTACAGAGCATCAGATTGGGGAAGAGCAGTGTGGTTTCAGAAGTGGTAGAGGATGTGTGGATCAGGTGTTTGCTTTGAAGAATGTATGTGAGAAATACTTAGAAAAGCAAATGGATTTGTATGTAGCATTTATGGATCTGGAGAAGGCATATGATAGAGTTGATAGAGATGCTCTGTGGAAGGTTTTTAGAATATATGGTGTGGGAGGCAAGTTGTTAGAAGCAGTGAAAAGTTTTTATCGAGGATGTAAGGCATGTGTACGTGTAGGAAGAGAGGAAAGTGATTGGTTCTCAGTGAATATAGGTTTGCGGCAGGGGTGTGTGATGTCTCCATGGTTGTTTAATTTGTTTATGGATGGGGTTGTTATGGAGGTGAATGCAAGAGTTTTGAAAAGAGGGGCAAGTATGCAGTCTGTTTGGGATGAGAGAGCTTGGGAAGTGAGTCAGTTGTTGTTCGCTGATGATACAGCGCTGGTGGCTGATTCATGTAAGAAACTGCAGAAGCTGGTGACTGAGTTTAGTAAAGTGTGTGAAAGAAGAAAGTTAAGAGTAAATGTGAATAAGAGCAAGGTTATTAGGTACAGTAGGGTTGAGGGTCAAGTCAATTGGGAGGTAAGTTTGAATGGAGAAAAACTGGAGGAAGTAAAAAGTTTTAGATATCTGGGAGTGGATCTGGCAGCGGATGGAACCATGGAAGCGGAGGTGAATCATAGGGTGGGGGAGGGGGCGAAAATCCTGGGAGTCTTGAAGAATGTGTGGAAGTCGAGAACATTATCTCCGAAAGCAAAAATGGCTATGTTTGAAGGAATAGTGGTTCCAACAATGTTGTATGGTTGCAAGACGTTGGCTATGGATAGAGTAGTGTGCAGGAGGGTGGATGTGCTGGAAATGAGATGTTTGAGGACAATATGTGGTGTTAGGTGGTTTGATCGAGTAAGTAATGTAAGGGTAAGGAAGATGTGTGGAAATAAGAAGAGCGTGGTTGAGAGAGCAGAAGAGGGTGTTTTGAAATGGTTTGGGCACATGGAGAGAATGAGTGAGGAAAGATTGACCAAGAGGATATATGTGTCGGAGGTGGAGGGAACGAGGAGATGTGGGAGACCAAATTGGAGGTGGAAAGATGGAGTGAAAAAGATTTTGAGTGATTGGGGCCTGAACATGCAGGAGGGTGAAAGGCGGGCAAGGAATAGAGTGAATTGGATCGATGTGGTGTACCAGGGTCGATGTGCTGTCGGTGGATTGAATCAGGGCGTGTGAGGCATCTGGGGTGAACCATGGAAGGTTCTGTGGGGCCTGGATGTGGAAAGGGAGCTGTGGCTTCAGGCATTATTGCATGACAGCTAGAGACTGAGTGTAAACGAATGGGGCCTTTGTTGTCTTTTCCTAACACTACCTCGCACACATGAGGGGGAGGGGGATGTTATTTCCATGTGTGGCGAGGTGGCGATGGGAATGAATTTAGGCAGACAGTGTGAATTGCGTGCATGTGTATATATGTATGTGCCTGTGTTTGTACATATATGTGTACACTGAGATGTATGGGTATGTATATTTGCGTGTGGGGACGTGTATGTATATACATGTGTATGGGGGTGGGTTTAGCCATTTCTTTCGTCTGTTTCCTTGCGCTACCTTGCAAACGCGGGAGACAGCGACAAAGCAAAATAAATAAATAAATATATAACTTATAATGGCAAGGGGCACAAAAGTGAATGTTTAAATTACAGAGCCATAAGTATGTCGAGTGCTTTCCCATCTTAAGATGAATCAACATAACTCTACAAGCATTTGTTGTTTTTAAATTCAACCATTCTCATTTCTCTATATAAAACTGTGAACAATTCCAAAAAGGCCATTCTCAGCTACTATCCGTATATGTTTATTCAATGTCAAATGAACCTAGAGTCATTCTAAATTAAAAATACAAAAAATAACAGTCTTCTAAGAAGTCACAGTCTGATACTATACTGTGGAAAGTATGCTAGTACTAAAGATACTAAAAAATGCTTATGACTGATGCCATGGAAAATCCAAAGTAAAATACGAAAATACCATCTGGCCTCCAATCTGTAAGCCAGAAGTGAAAATGAGTACATCACAGGCCAATGTCAAGCAACTAAACAGCTCTGAGCAATTACTTAGTTACTCAGAGAGTTGTTTTTTGATATATATCAAATATATAGAAACAACACAAAATACCTACCATTTTTGTTACTACCAACACTGTACTCAGGGTAAAAATATTGCTGAAGTTGATGACAGGCCAATTAGCCTTTTGCCTCCACAACTCCCACATGGCAATGATAACCTGCAAAGAAGCAAAACAATTAATCAAAACTAATTCAAATAATTTTTACTTTCTGTACATCATTTTCCTAAAGAATATTTCTACAATCTGTTATCTACCTTTCCCATTCACAATCAGGTGTTACGTAATCTCCTACTCCACATATATCAACATCTTTTTCACTCCATCTTTCCAACTCCAATTTGGTCTCCCACTTCTCATTCCCTCTACCTCTGACACATATATCCTCTTTGTCAATCTTTCCTCACTCATTCTCTCCATGTGACCAAACCATTTCAAAACACCCTCTTCTGCTCTCTCAACCACACTATTACCACACATCTCTCTTACCCTTTCATTACTTACTCAACCAAACCACCTCACACCACATATTGTCCTTAAACATCTCATTTCCAACACATCCACCCTCCTCTGCACAACTCTATCTATAGCCCACACCTCGTAACCATATAACATTGTCGGAACCACTATTCCTTCAAACATACCCACTTTTTGCTTTCCGAGATAATGTTCTCATCTTACAAACATTTTTCAATGTTCCCAGAACTTTCGCTCCCTCCCCCACCCTATGATTCACTTCCGCTTCCATGGTTCCATCTGCTGCCAAATCCACTCCCAGATATCTAAAACACTTCACTTCCTCCAGTTTTTCTCCATTCAAACGTACCTCCCAATTGACTTGTCCCTCAACCCTACTGTATCTAATAACCTTGCTCTTATTCACATTTACTCTCACCTTTCTTCTTTCACACACTTTACCAAACTCAGACACCAGTTTCTGGTTTCTCACCCAAATCAGCCACCAGAGCTGTATCATAAGCGAACAACAACTGACTCACTTCCCAAGCTCTCTCATCCACAACAGACTGCATACTTGCACCCTCTCCAAAACTCTTACATTTACCTCCCTAACAACCCCATCCATAAACAAAGTAAACAACCATGGAGACATCATACATGCCTTTTACCCTCCTGTATGTTCAGGCCCCGACTGCTCAAAATCTTTTTCATTCCATCCTTCCACCTCCAACTTGGTCTCCTGCTTCTCCTTGTTCCCTCCACCTTTGACACATATATTCTCTTTGTCAAATTTCCTCACTCATTCTCTCCATATGACCAAACCATTTCAATACACCCTCTTCTGCTCTCTCAACCACACTCTTTTTATTACCACACATCTCTCTTACTCTTTCATTACTTACTCAATCAAACCACCTCACATCACATATTGCCCTCAAACATCTCATTTCGAACATATCCACCTTCCTCAGCACAACCTTATCCATAGACCATGCCTCGCAACCATATAACATTGTTAGAACCACTATTTCTTCATACATACCCATCTTTGCTCTCTGAGATAACATTCTCACCTTCCACACATCCTTCATTGCTCCCAGAACCTCTGCCCCTCCCCCACTCTGTGACTCACTTCTGCTTCCATGGTTCCATTTGCTGCTAAATCCTCTCCCAGATATCTAAAACACTTCACTTCCTCCAATTTTTCTCCATTCACACTTACATCTAGATATCAAGGTTAAGATCAGGTCATTCCAACTCTTCTCTTCTCCTTTCTGGATTTACTGTCCTTAAATTTCCATTGCAATTCAACTGTATCTCTTCTCTAAACACTCAATTAATCCTTTTACTACACAGTTCTGATATACCCAAATAAACATTTGCATCCAATTACTACAAAATTCAGATTTACATCATGACTACAAAAAAAGGTTTCCCATGTACCAAATATGCTTGCATGCTGCCATGTGTTCTACACTGTGAAATCAAGACGTTTATATTTCTCTGCATATAGTGATGTGCCGTTTAGCTCTCCATATTCTGGAGCTGATTTTATTGCTTTATGGGGAATTTACTTCAGTGTTATGTTTGTTTTACTTATCAAAGATTCTGTAATTATAATCTACATCCACTCACATGCAAATGGGTGATAGTTTTAAAATTCTAAGATTTATGGCATCATAATTGTTTTTATGATTACCATGAGGCAATATTTTTTTCTACAAGTGAGTTACACATTAACATGTTGTTACATTAAAAATTATGTTCCATATCATCTATTATAATAGTATATGGCAAAGGATTTCATATTTGTATCCAAAAGGTATTTATAATTTAGTGTTTATTACTACAAATTTTTCATCCACCCCACCTTTATATCTTGCATGTTGTCTTATTAAATATTTTTCTTTAGTTTTTATCAAGATTTTTGTATCTTATTGAACAACTTTTGCTTATATTCATCTATTCACAGAATAAAATGTTTTTGTCCAAATTTCATCAACTCTCAATTTGAATAATTTTTCATTATCTAGTAAAGTATCCAAAAAATGTTACGATACAATATGTAAAAAAAGTCCTTCAATACTGAAAAGAAATACAAAAGGTCAAATTCACAATCTTATATTTAAGTGAATAATTAACTCTGGGAATCAGCCTGAAAATTAATTGTGCAGTGAAAGGGATAATCTTTGTGCATCTTTAAGTTAGGTGACCAGACCTGAGAAACACATAACAGTTCTCATCTTTGTTGTGAATACTTTATTTGTAAGACACATGGAGGGTTCTGCATGGGTGATTCTACTGAACAACAGCAGACAGCATATCACATAAAGATTAACAAACTTTCACTGTTAACATAAACAGATAAATCTAAAAGTACAATACCTGTATGGCCAATAGTATGAGAATTCCTATCTGGATACCTAACACCCAAAGTAAGGCTGAAGCATCATGTGAAGTTGAATGCCATATTGGAACACTCTGATACATTATCACAATAAGGAGGTTTAATATCCACAGTCCCAGCGAACTATACAGGGCCTGAAAAAGGAAAACATAAAGATTAACAGTACACAAGAATAATAAAATCATACTTTCCTCAAAAACTGACAAAGTAATGATCTCATTACCAGCTATGAAAAGACAAAATTCTGTCAACCTTATGAGTGCCATGCTAGGAAAAAAATTCAATATCTTCTTACAAATTTTTAAGATTCAAAGTTGAACTCCACAGACAAGCTTGGAAATCATTGACTTGAAGAGTGGAGGTCCTTGACAAGACAGTCCTCTTTTATGCCCCATAAGATAAAACCTTGCCAACAGTGATTTCTCACTCATGATGTAACCAACAGCAGGGTGATTCTAGTAACACCAGGAATGTAACTTAGCTGAACCTTCCTGCCACAGAAGCTCCTTGTTTGGGTTCCTACAACACTCAGATAGCTTACCATATCTATCAGGCAGGACATAGGTTAAAAAAATGGTGTGTGTGTGTGTTCGTCTTCGTAAGATGTACACAGGAAAATTGAAGTGTAAGTCTTGTGCCTCCTGTGAAAAAATGATTCCTGGGCATGAAGCATCTTGGTGTTGGTATGTTAGAAAGATGGGTGGCATCCAAAAAGCAAGAGAAAAGGTAACTCTTTTATGTTTGGAGAGTGTAGGTTCAGATGGGTTCATGTCTAATAAGGTGGAGTTTAAAACTTGATTGAAGGGGCAGTTATTTAGTGCTTGCCAAAACTTTTTAGTGTATATATTTTGTCAGTGTTGTTTTAGCTCGAAGAGGGGATATCTGTGAGTACTGGTTTTCAAAATGTGAAGCTGGAATCAGCATTTTATTTCTACTTTAGGAAAGGTGGTTGGTAATGCAGTGGTTTGTATGAGAAGCACTGTTACTGTTACACGGGAGACAGCAACAAAGTATAATAAAAAAGAAAAGAAAAAAATATATATATACATGTACATATTCATACTTGCTTGCCTGTTGCTACCCCAACCTGCAGGAAACATCTTTGCTAAACCCTGCTTCAGTGAGGTAGCGCCAGGAAAACAGAAAAAAAAAAAAAGCCACATTTGTTCACAATCAGTCTCTAGCTGTCATGTGCAATGCACCAAAACCACAGCTCCCTATCCACATCCAGGCCCCACAAACCTTTCCATGGTTTACCCCCAAATGCTTCATATGCTCTGGTTCAGTCCACTGACAGCACATTGACCCAGGTATACCACATCATTCCAATTCACGCTATTCCTTGCACGCCTGTTACCTTCCTGTATGTTCAGGCCCTGATTCCTCAAAATCTTTTTCACTCCGTCCTTCCATCTCCCATTTGGTCTCTCACTTATCCTCGTTCCCTCCACCTCTGACACATGGCCTCTTTGTCGATCTTTCCTCTCTCATTCTCTCCATATGTCCTAACCATTTCAATACACCCTTTTCCGCTCTTTCAACCATGCTCTTTTTATTTCCACACATCTCTCTTACCCTTTCATTACTTACTCAATCAAACCACCTCACACCACATACTGTCCTCAAACATTTCACTTTCAACACATCCACCCTCGTCAGCACAACCCTATCTATAGCCCATGTCTCGCAACCATACAACATTGTTGGACCTAATATTCCTTCAAACATAATCATTTTTGCTCTCTCATATAACGTTCTCTCCTCCCACAAATTCTTCATCACTCCTAGAACCTTCGCCCCCTCCCCCACTCTGTGACTCACTTCCATTAACATGGTTCCATCCACTGCTAAGTCCACTCCTAGATAATTAAAACACTTCACTTCCACCAATTTTTCTCCATTCAAACTTACATCCCATTTTTACTTGTCCCTCTACCCTACTGAAACAAATAACCTAGCTCTTATTCACATTTACTCTCAACTTTCTCCTTTCACACATTTTTCCGAACTCAGTCACCAACTTCAGTTTCTCACTCGAATCAGTCACTAGAGCTGTGTCATCAACAAACAAGTGAATCATTTCCCAAGCCCTCTCATCCCCAAGAGACTGCATACTTGCCCCACTTTCCAAAACTCCCCAACCATCCCACCCATAAACAAATCAAGTATTGATAATTAATTGATGTTACCAGATTCCACCTGCTTAACGTTATACCACAAGTGAAAAGTTACTTTTGGCAAGGATAATTCAATGGGAGTAGAGTATCCTCACAGACCTTCTAACTCCAAAATTCCAAAAGAGTCTCCATTTCCCTGCTACTGGAAGTAGCACAGCCTTGGGCTATGAGAGCCTTTAGAAAGGTACTGGATAACACCATGATTTTTTCATGGAACTTCACCCTGGTGTAATATGTAAATAAAATGAATAAGTTAATAAACATATAATCATCATTATACAGCCCTAGACATGGACAGAATGAACTCCTCCGAAGTAATAAGTTCTTTGACAAGATTGTACTCTCCATTAACTGTTCATCATGCATGCTAGAAATAAAATGAGAGCAGCTGTCAAAATATTTAACACACACATCAACTCACTAAATTACATACACATCAACTCCCTAAATTTAGCAACTGACACCAAATAAAATATTTGTGTGATTTACTGAATTCCTCTAAAGGGTAATCATACACTTACAACTGTTGTTGTGAAGATTTTCCTGGAACATATTCCAGCCATGATCAAAACACCAGCAACCATACAACTCACACCAGCAGGAACTAATAAGTACAGCCTCGGGTCATTAGTATACGTAGTTTCTCCATTTTCCTCATAGTCACCATAGCTGGAAAAAATTACCAAGTCAGAACAAAACAGAAAATAAGAGTAAAAACAACAAAAATGAGAAGAATTTCAACAAGTATAGTGAATAAGGACAGAATAATATGCCCTGTTAGAAACAGTGCCATAAGGGACATCAATGGAGCATGAGAGGGAAAGTTCAAGAAAACAGTGAATATTAAGGATAAATGTATGATGGTAAAATCAAATAATCTGAATATTGCTGAAATCTGTGGGGCACAAGAATCATGACTGAGGGAGCAAATAAGCAAGTAAGCTGCACTAGAACAGAGAACAAAGACATGCATTTGATCTGAAATTGCCACAAACTCTGCACAGCTAAGCTCAATGCACATTATCAACAAAAAAATTACGGGTTGTTCTACCATCCCACAGGGGAAAACTTGACTATAACATAATACTGCATATTAATGCTAAATGTATGATGATAAAAACACATAATCTAAGTACTGCTGAAGTCTGCGGGGAACAAGAATCATGACTGAGGGAGTTAGTAGGCAATGGGCTGCACAAGAACTGAGAACAATGACATGAATTTTCATTTGCAATTGCCAAAAACTCTGCACTGCTAAACTAACTTAATCCACATTATCAAAAAAAAACAAAAAATCAGCAAAAAAATTCAAGAGTTATTCTACCATCACACAGGGGGAGAAACTTGGCTATTTCCCTTGGTGTATGAGGTAGCAGTAACCGACAAACAGGGAATGGTCTTGTCATTGCCCATCAATTACATAGGTGTCAACTTTTAAGACATTAGTAATTATCATCAAAATTCAGTACTCAGAAAATAGCCCATTCCCATACAAAATTGAAGACATTAGTAATTATCATCAAAATTCAGTACTCAGAAAATAGCCCATTCCCATACAAAATTGGCCAACAATATATTCACCAACCACTCAAATTATTGCCCTGATGGAAGGTATTTCTTTTTTATACTAGGGGGTATGTCATCCCTAAAACCATCTAGTATTTTGACCATCATCACAGCTGTTAACATTACTAGGAGATGGTGGATACTGAAGTAGATATAAAAACTGATGCCCCATCTTGGAATTCAACACCAGTTTTTGACACAGTAACAACTAGGCAATACTGACAGTATCTCTATATGGAAACACAGGCATTCACAATTGCAGTAAGACAAAAAAGGGGTAAGAAGCTACTTTATCTACAGACGAGTCAAACAGAAATGTTTACCTGATTTCTTTCTTTTAACAAATTTCTCTCCTTTAGTGTAAGTTCAAGTTTTCATAAAAGTAAGACAAACAGAGCAAGAAGAAAACACATGATCTATGATCTGAATATAATAAATAAAATCATATATCCACATTCTCAAACTGCATGAAATGTTAAAATGCTTTTCACTTCGGGAACAACAGGTCTCTCTTTAATGAACCTGAGACCCCTAAGAATAAGCGTGTCAAAAGTGAATGCTCATTGGCGTTCTGTATGTGGTTCCGTGAGGTACCATCTATGGGCCAAATAAAATTCAGTTACAAAGGGTGGGCAACTCATGACAATTTTTCTGCAGTCAACTCAGTCTCAGACTGTCAACGCAGTCTCAGACTAGGTGTTTGAATAGCCAGTTACTCCAACAAAGTAAACACTCTGTTTCAGAAGCCTTAAAAATCTCTAAGGACTGCATATGCTTCCATTTCTGTCATATTCCCAATGATTATGTAATTAAAGTTCCCTCTCATGTATCAGAACAACACAATGCCAGTCACAGTACACAACACATAGATAACAAAAAGATATAATAACTTACCTTACATAATTCAATGGTTTTGACAAGGACCAAAACAGGATGTCAGATACTGCTAACCATATTCCTACGCCTCCTAGACTCTGAAATTTTAAATTTTCACATTTCTGTAAAAACTTCAGTACTCACATAACACACAACATCCAAGCTCCAAAACATTACTAAAGGTAAATTCTTATCCCCTTACCAAACCATCTCACATTTCATCAAAATCTCCAAAGAAGCCAGCAAAAACCACATTCTGCGAGGTATAGATAGCAGTATAACCCACACTTCTCTCTACAAGTAGCAAACATTAAGTAAAGAAACATGCTCAGAAAAAAACACTCACCGTCAAAAGACATGAGTCATGAACATATGATAATGACTATTTTTTGCACCACAAAGTAAAATAAACATGCAGGAGACAAGAACATGCACGATTAATAGAAAATTAAATAAATGGTTGAATGCACTGGTTAAATCTCGTCATTGGTGCTCACAGGCAGATTCTCTCTCTCTCTCTCTCTCTCTCTCTCTCTCTCTCTCTCTCTCTCTCTCTCTCTCTCTCTCTCTCAACCAAGCCAGGGTGCTATGTGCTAGCCCTGTCAAATGGCAAAATCTCATCTTTAGTACTCTCTCTCTCTCTCTCTCTCTCTCTCTCTCTCTCTCTCTCTCTCTCTCTCTCTCATATCTATGACAAAATATAGGTTTCACTGAACCAATATGAAAGTCAAGAAAGTCTATGCAAGAGTAACCAGTACACTTACCAGCAACACAACATATGTAAACAGCAGTAGCCATGCCACACATGTGTTCATGGTGAATCTCTGTCTTGCAACACCTGAAACAGATTATAAAAGCTTATCGGCTTAAAATTCCAGATATGATAAATTAGTATCCTGCAACAGCTGAATCAGATTATAAAAGCTTATCTGCTTAAAATTTCAGATATATTAAGACAGTGTCTTGCAACACATGAAACAGATCATAAAAGCTTAACTGCTTAAAATTTCAGGTATGATAAACTTATCAGTCTTTCAACACCTGGAACAAATTTTAAAAGCTTTTTTACCTAAAATTTCAGATACAATAAATCAGTGTCTTCCAACATTTAAAACAGATTTGAAATACTTATCAGCTTGTAATTTAAGATATAATAAATATCCTAATTAGAGTAACATGAAATAAGGACAACTAAACAGCCAGATGTCATCAATCTAAGACTGAAGTACCCTCACTCAGATTATCATCTGTAAAACGCAATGGATTAGTAACGAACAACCTCATGGCAATCTGTGATAGCATTTTATCACTGTACATTGTACACTGAAAATGCAGAGGGTCTCAGGATACAGGTATATGTATTATTTATCTATTATTCATTTTATTATACTTTAGTGCTGTCTCCTGTATTAGCGAGGTAGTGCAAGGAAACAGACAAAAGAATGGCCCAACCCACCCTAATACACATGTGGATGGGAGATCATCCACAGAATCTGAAGATCCCAGAATCATCTGTAATGACTCCATCGTCAAAATCATTGCACCAATCACACTTGTTCTTATTGACACACATAACAAATACATTATATTCTTCTACTAAAGAACAAATACAGTCAATATGACAATCATTTTCCCCTAGCGTTAACTGAAAATGAAAACTACCTCAACCATTTTCTTCTTGTGTTGAACTAAAAAAGATGTTACCACAATCACTACCACAATAATCTTTTTCTTGGTTTGAGCTAATGAAGAAGCACTCACATTAACTATCCCCAACTTATGTCCTATCTAGGTCCTCTTTATCATCACTATCCTGAGTGAGATATCTGTTCTGAAGTGACAAGAATTATAACATTTCAGACAAAAAATCACTTTGATTCACCTTTAACACAAGGAAAACAGTCAGTTATCAATTTTCAACCTATGTGTTACCAATATATCAATGAATAAGCCATAGTAGTAAGGGATATGAATATCACTGAAAATGTGCGGTTAAAAAAAGTAAAGTTGGCGAATCATTTGTCAAAATTCAGCAAAACCTGTAAAAATCTAATGAAACTTCCCAGCAAGCTCATATTTACCTTATCTCTTACGTAAAATGAAAAATTATTTACTTATGGTTGCCATTACAAACTTGTCAAACAAGGTTGAAATTCCATGTATATGTGCATATATGGGCGTTTATCCATATATATGTGCATATGAGAGGATGGGCCATTCTTCGCCTGTTTCCGGGCGCTACCTCACTGATGCAAGAAACAGCGATCAAGTATAATACAATAATAAATGTAATAAAACACTTGTTGCCTTACTTTATATTGTTCAATAAAATACAAATGTCCAAATAATGCCCTGCAACTTTTATTCTGTTCTCTAAACACTACACTAATGCAGCAAAACAAGGTCACTCAGTATTCACAGATAATAATAATGCAAACCATTCACAGATAATAATAATGCAAACCTAAATTAAACAATTACCAAAATCAACTACAGGTTTATTCCTATGATGCAATTTTCATCATCATTCATCATCACATCACTCAAAGTAATAAAAGAACATGTGTACCTAAAGCTTCCTACCTAAAGATGTGATCCTGAACCATAAGCTTTTGTCTTTATACTGATTGCAAAACATACTGGTTATTTTGTAAACTTATCAGCACAAGTGATGTGAAATCTTATTCTGCCAAATACCATATTTTTCCTTGCACCATTTTGCTGGATACTATATTTTCATTTGCACCAATTCTAGGTTAAATTAGGGTTGAGTATGGATGACTGATTTAACTGATGATACCCAACATTTTTTCCCTAAATTCAAAATGGTGATCCTAGTCCACTTAGTGCAAATCAAATTTCATCTCTGCAATTAAGAACTGACTTTCATACATATCTTGACAATTTTGAAAAAGAGTTCTTGGCAATTTACCCTTTAGCTTTGCATCACTACCACCTTTGAGTATAGGGTGATTGTACTCTGTAATGCCTGTGTAGTTGTTACAGGATACAATAGTTGTAGTGCATGATTTAAAGCATCATATCTCATTGAATGAATTAAATCACAGGTTATGCATATCTGGGAATATGAGATAAAATGTAATTGTAAATAGTAAATATATATATCACAACAGGAATATACCAACAGAACCTCACAAAGCCTTACCTAGTCAATAAATGATAAATCAGTATATTCATGAGGATCAAATGATTGCTTTCTGTGTTAAATGTTTGCTAACAACCAACCACTTTTCTAGTGTTCAATCAGAGGCGTTATCAATATATATCGACTACATTATGAAACCTTAGATTAAATCTTGATTGCTAGGGAGGTTGAGTGAGGTTTTCATGGGTAATGTTGATTTTTCCAAGTATAATGACAAATTCTACCCTCATCAGCACCATAAGTTCCTCATATACTACTAACATTTCATCTAACAGCGTTCAACATCATAAAAGTTCCAAATATACTCTGCATACCTCATTGTATTCTCTAAACTCTACAGTATCATAGAACAAAATTAGTTATGGTGCTAAGGAAACAAACTAGACCAATAATTTTCTTCCAGAGAATAAGTCAGCAACTCTAATAATTAGATGAAATACGGGATAAAATATCCTAATAAGCAAATAAATTTTGACCCAATAATAAAGACCCCCAATAAAGACCACCTATCAGTAAAATAACTACAGCCAAATAGTTATGAGATATGGAAGCGAAATGTGGTATAGCCATCTTATTTCACTTCTGGTTATAAAATAAATCTAATTGCGAGATAACGCATATTACTCAGACGTTCATCTTACTGACGAGATATGCAAGTGGTAACTATAACTATAATAGTGGTATAGCATATCTTGTGACGTTTCTCACCAGTGTGAAGACCCTTGTCAACAAATAGATCTATGCACCACTATATATATATATATATATATATATATATATATATATATATATATATATATATATATATATATAATCGAACACTCAGTAATTCAAGTACCTACCGTATCTACACAACCTGTAAGAACACAGTTATCAAAAAGTATGTGTTACTAGTACACGTACCGTACAGTCTACTGAATGGGTGGAGTTAACGTGGTGCAACGCACTTGTCAAGGCCTTGCTTCACAAGGCTCGTTGGTGTCCACCATAAATGCTTCATAAAGTGCTTCACCGTTCACTGTCTGAAAGTGCTCTTCGAAATACATGTCAAAATTATTCGTAGATCTATTTGTGTAATGACCTGTCTATGCGTATGAAAAATTAAATTTACACTCATGTTTAACATGTGTGTGTGTGGTATTGCCTATTTGTATAGTATGGAAAGGAAGATTTAAATGGAACTATTTCCAGACTCCTTCATTATAATAGAAAATACTGAAACACCATTTACTCTTTGTGCACTATAATTTTTCTCTTCCTTCATTCAACAGTTTTCCACTTCATAGAAATTTTCACACAGTTGGTAATCAGTTTGTTTCTTAAATGCTTATCCGACAACAGGTATTTTTACACTTCAAAATTTTGCTAATTTTAGGATGTCGTCTCCTCTTTTCATCCCAGTGTTGATCATCTTTCATCTAGACACACTTTTTGTTGGCCTTTCTTGGACACTTATGATAAACTAGGCACTCCTTAAAACGAATATCTCATGGAGAATTTACTAATTAGTACCAAGCTTCTCATTTTCACCAATCTTTTTCACTGCACCTCGTCAAGCAGTATACCGTAGTCTATTGTCAAGTCGCTTTACAGGATGCCACAATATATAGCACAACAATAGAAGCTCATCTCAAGATTCAAACATTTTTCAGAGCCATGATATCAATTAAGTTTCTCTAAAAAAAAGTCATGTAAGCAATTGATAATGTGCCGAGGCGGTGTATTCTCCTTATATATATACTGCTTATCAGGGATATCTAATCAATATGCTTGATTACCGAGACTGATTGTGTGCGTGGAAGGAAACAGATTAGATATTTGGCAGAACACAGGTCATCCTGTTTTACCCATTGTATGTTCCTGTGGCAATGGAAAATGCTCACCAGTTTCATAAACCATGTTCACTGCTTCACACCGAGTCGAACGAACCTTTTTGCTTGTGACGACGCAGGACGCAGTAATGTCCAGACTTCTGCGAAGCCGAGCAGAAAAATTTTCCTATTTCGTGGCGAAAACTTAACCCACGATACATTTGTTTGTTTAAGCCTTTTATTTTTTTTCCTTTTTACGTATCTGACTACAAGTGCTCGTAATAAACGATGAATGAAGCAATTTCTTACAGGAATAGCGATCAAATCAACGAACGTGATCACAAGAAAATCAACCAGTGATCACAAGAAAGGTATCATAAAGATTCACAAGTTAGAAATGTGAATCGACTTAGAAGTGAATTCAAATAATCTCTAAGAACAGGCGAGATGAATGAATGCTACAGGATAAGAGTGAAGCGAAAGAACAAGGAGAGGATAGCCTAAATATGAGCATTATACTGATCTAGCTATTCACAGAGTTACAGGAGTCCAAGTTCTTTGAACGCACTTCAACTTTTGGCATTAAGTATTTCTCTGTCAGTAGTTTAATGCAACTATATCAACCTTTGACAAATGCTGTACAGATTACCGTGGAAACAAGATTAAACAAATACGTGAGAACATGGGAGTTACATGTATACATCTCACAAGTATACACTTACAAGTATTACCATATTCTTGCAACTTTTATTTGTAAGTAATGGAGTGTCCATCATTATTTATGTTATAAAAACCTCGTTTTTTGGGGGGGTTTGGGAGGGGCCGCAGGGGAGCCCCCACCCGCGCATCGCTGCCGGACGTAAGTTCTTGCCACCACCAACGTGAGTTGCAACATGTGGCTTATGGTGGGTAATATTTCAGTTTCGTGTACAAAAAGGAAAGTTTGTGGAGGCTGAACGAGTTCAAAATTATGGTGATGTGACATTTGACCACGCATTTGAGAATGATGTGAAAGGCCAAGCCGTCATATCGGCAAACGTCTTCTGAGAAGGTCATTGCATGTGTGAATTTGGTTATTTGCCAAGAGGCCAGTCTGCCAGGCCTTCCGCCTTTGATTACTTGGCCTTCAAGGATTTTCCAGACAGTCATTTACTCAAACTCAGATATGTTTGAGTGAGGGCCAGATTAGAAACCTGCCCAAGACTGCTCAATGCGAGTAAAGTTGTCTAAATCTGAAATCACCAAAGCTCAGTAGTGGATTTATGTCAGCTATCTGGCATTTGACAAATTCCGCCATAAAGCGTACATCACCAACATTTGATTCTGAATATTAACAACTATAAAACCCATTTCCATTACACTTCACGAAATCTTGAAAGCTGTTGCACTTAAGATTTAAAATTCAAGCTCTAATTTTCAGTCTCGAACTCTGTAGTCATCTCTCAATCAGACGTGGAACAACAATAATTGTTTCGAGCTGAAGCTAAGCCAATTTGATCACCCACAAAATCTCATTGACTGGTGAGGTTACCCACGGTGTCAGATAAAGCCTCAGGCTCCTTTAAGTTTTAGCTCTGCAACCATATATATATGTATATATATATATATATATATATATATATATATATATATATATATATATATATATATATATATACATATTTTTTTTTCCCTGGGGATAGGGGAGAAAGAATACTTCCCACATATTCCCTGCGTGTCGTAGAAGGCGACTAAAAGGGAAGGGAGCGGGGGGCTGGAAATCCTCCCCTCTCAGTTTTTTTTTTAATTTCCAAAAGCAGGAACAGAGAAGGGGGCCAGGTGAGGATGTTCCCTTAAAGGTCCAGTCCACTGTTCTTAACGCTACCTTGCTAACGCGGGAAATGGCGAATAGTATGAAAAAAAATATATATATATTATATTATTTTTTTATTTTGCTTTGTCGCCGTCTCCCGCGTTAGCGAGGTAGCGCAAGGAAACTGACGAAAGAATGGCCCAACCCACCCACATACACGCAAATATACATACCTATACATCTCAATGTATACGTATAGATATACACACACAGACATATACATATATACACATGTACATAATTCATACTATCTGCCATTATTCATTCCCATCGCCACCTCGCCACACATGGAATAACAACCCCCTCCCCCCTCATGTGTGCGAGGTAGCGCTAGGAAAAGACAACAAAGGCCCCATTCGTTCACACTCAGTCTTTAGCTGTCATGTAATAATACACCGAAACCATATACATATATATATATATATATATATATATATATATATATATATATATATATATATATATATATATATATATATATATTTATATATATATATATATATATATATATATATATATATATATATATATATATATATATATATATATATCCCATAAGACCTATGGGATATGTAAGTTTGTAGAGCTAGAACTTAAAGGACCCGTCTTGCTAAAGTCCACAAGTTTCACCTCGTAACTTTGTAGTATAAATCTCTATGCTGCTCTTATTCGTCATCACTCTGAGTCCAAAAAACTGGTCAGATTGAAACGAGATCATATTCCATTATTCCATGTATAGATATCCACGCCATTCAGCAAGCTTGATCGAACTAATTCTCTCAGAGCAAACCTTCCGACTACCTGGGTCATTCTATGAGGTGTACCCCCGCCGGAGCCAGGGTGGCCGCTGGTGTCCTTATTTCAAATTATAGAACCTCATTACCTTGCACCTAGTTGCATTGCATTTCAACATCCATATATCAGACCAACATTGGAGTCTGTCCAGTTCCCAGCTCAAGCCAAGTACCCATTTATGGACTAACCTCGAGGGGAGGATGAACACCTGGGTTGGTTAGGGGACGACTGCCGTACTCAGATCTCGAACCAGTGTGGGTCCTTCCCACAGCTGGCCTGTGCTGATTCATAGTCACTCGTGTTTGTTTGTGTGTGTGTGTGTGTGTGTGTGTATGAACATAAAAGTAAATACATCATACTTAAAGATAAGCTTTCAAACAGTCAACATAAGAGTAAAACTTGCAAATCGCACTGCTGCCACGTACTCGCCTCATTACCTCAGCATACATTATAGACACATACATATGCATCAATTACCATAAGCATCACATCTAACCAGAAGCAGCGGAATTTCCCAAAATGATGTCACTACTATGTTCCGTTGTCATGTGAAGGCTGGCGAAACTTCATCTAGACAGGAAGGGGCGTACGAGAGTTAGCAAACCTCAGTTTAGTTTACATGGAACTTTTCATTCAAAAAATTCATGAATATCATATTCACACTAGCATTAACATTGAAAAGTGCTGCTACAAACAATATTGCACTGAAATAGTAGAGCTTAGAAAATACTCAGTAACAAACCTCTAAATATGGCACACTGAAGGGGTGAGTCACATCTTGTTGCACTTGACTTGGGGAGTTTAATACGTATTTTCCGTATTTGCTTTCAGGATGAATTACTTTCCTCTGCAACCGTAAAAATAATCGAAGTATCCTTTATTCCCTTTCATTTTTTCCATTCCCTTATTCTACTGAAAGAATGGGGGTTCATCCCATACCAGAAGTGAAAAATATGTGTTCGAAGGGTAGCTGTGTTTCATTTACCCGTGGTCTCATAGGAATACATATGTACATATTCATACTTGCTTGCCTTCATCCATTCCTGGCTCTACCCCGCCCCACAGGAAACAGCATCTCTACCCCCTGATTCAGCAAGGTGGCACCAGGAAAATAGACAAAAATGGCCACATTTGTTCACAATCAGTCTCTAGCTGTCATGTGTAATGCACCGAAATCATAGCTCCCTATCCACATCCATGCTCCCAGACCTTTTATTCCACTTCACTGTTCCTTGCATGCCTTTCACCCTCCTGTGTGTTCAGGCCCTGATCACTCAAAATCTTTTTCACTCCATCCTTCCAATTTGGTCTCCCGCTTCTCCTTGTTCCCTCCACCTCTGACACATACATCCTCTTTGTCAATCTTTCCTCACTCATTCTCTCCATATGTCCAAACCATTTCAACACACTGTCTATTTATTTCCACACATCTCTCTTATTTTTCTTTTTACTTTTTCTTTACTTACTCTATCATACCACTTCACACAACATATTGTCCTCAAACATTTCATTTCCAACACATCCACCCTCCTCCTCAGAACCCTATCTTTAGTCCATGCCTCGCAACCACATAACATTGTGGAACTACTATTCCTTCAAACATACCTATTTTTGCTCCGAGATAATGGTCTCTCCTTCCATGCCTTCTTCATTGTTTCCAGAACCTTAGTTCCCCTTCTGCACCCTATGACTCGCCTCCACTTTCATGGTTCCACTCCCAGATATCTAAAACACTTCACTTCCTCCAATTTTTCTTCATTCAGACTTGCATCCCCGATTAACTTTCCCTGAGGAGTCATATGTGTATGAATACAAACAAATGCCACACTCTGTAAAACTTTATTGGCTTTAAAATTTTTCAGATACATATGTACATGAGGAAATATTGATGAATATTTTTAAAGGGTTATTTAAATCAGCCTCTTATTAGGGAAAGTATGATCCATGGGTTGGATATCTCAACACATTTAGTTCATTTAATATATGTATATCCTTGAGCCAAGTAATTATGTAATCATAATTAATGGAACTATTTGGAAAGGAATTTTATCATTCGCTCTTATCAAATGCATTTTCCTTGGGAATCTTATCCATAAAAATATAAACACAGATACCACATTGTTTGTAAAGCTTTATTGGTTGCAAAAATATCAAATACATCATCTCTTCATCAGGAAATGTTGATAAATAACTTTTTGCAGATAAACCACATAGGGTTAATTTAAACCTCCTATAAGCAAAACATGATGCTTGGGTTTGGTATCTCAACTCACAACACATATAATTATTGTTGTTCGCTGATGATACAGCTCTAGTAGCTGATTCGAGTGAGACACTGCAGAAGGTGGTGACTGCATTTGTAAAAGTGTGTGAAAGGAGAAAGTTTAGAATTAATGTGAATAAGAGCAAGGTTATTAGGTGCATTAGTGTTCAGGGACAGTTTATTTGGGATGTAAGTTTGAATGGAGAAAAATCGGAAGTGAAGTGTTTTAGATATCTGGGAATGGACTTAGCAGCAAATGGAACTACATGAAGCTGAAGTGAGTCACCAGATGGGGGAGGGGGCGAAGGTTCTGGGAGCGATGAAGAATGTGTGAAAGGACAATGTTGTCTCGGAGAGCAAAAATGGGTATGTTTGAAGGAATAGTAGTTCCAACAACGTTATATGGTTGCAAGGCATGGGCTATAGATAGGGTTGTACAGAGGAGGGTGGATGTGTTGGAAATGAAATATTTGAGGACAATAGGTTGTGTTAGGTGGTTTGATTGAGTAAATAATGAAATGGTAAGGGAAATGTGTGGAAATAAAAAGAGTGTGGTTGAGAGAGCAGTTGGTGTGTTGAAGTGGCTTGGACATATGGAGAGAATGAGTGAGGAAAGATTGACAAAGAGGATATATGTGTCAGAGGTGGAGGGAACAAGAAGTGGGAGACGAAATTGGAGGTGGAAGGCTGGAGTGAAAAAGATTTTTAGCGATTGGGACCTGAACATACAGGAGGGTGGGAGGCATGCAAGAAATAGAGTGAATTGGAATGATGTGGTACACCGAGGTCGACGTGCTGTCAGTGGGCTGATCCAGGGCATGTGAAAAGTTTGGGGTAAACCATGGAAAGGTCTGTGGGGCCTGGATGTGGATACATCATACATATTCGCCATTTACCGCATTAGCGAGGTAGTGTTAAGAACAGAGGACTGAGCCTTAGAGGTAATATCCTCACTTGGCCAAGTGAGAATATATATATATATATATATATATATATATATATATATATATATATATATATATATATAGGGGGGCTGGAAGTCCTCCCCTCTCGGTTTTTTTTAATTTTCCAAAAGAAGGGACAGAGAAGGGGGCCAGGTGAGGATATTCCCTCAAAGGCCCAGTCCTCTGTTGTTAACGCCACCTCGCTAACACGGGAAATGGCGAATAGTATGAAAGAAAGATATATATATATATTTTTTTTTTTTTGCTTTGTCGCTGTCTCCCGTGTTTGCGAGGTAGCGCAAGGAAACAGACGAAAGAAATGGCCCAACCCACCCCCATACACATGTATATACATACGTCCACACACGCAAATATACATACCTACACAGCTTTCCATGGTTTACCCCAGACGCTTCACATGCCCTGATTCAATCCACTGACAGCACGTCAACCCCCGGTATACCACATCGATCCAATTCACTCTATTCCTTGCCCTCCTTTCACCCTCCTGCATGTTCAGGCCCCGATCACAAAAAATCTTTTTCACTCCATCTTTCCACCTCCAATTTGGTCTCCCACTTCTCCTCGTTCCCTCCACCTCCGACACATATATATATCCTCTTGGTCAATCTTTCCTCACTCATTCTCTCCATGTGCCCAAACCATTTCAAAACACCCTCTTTTGCTCTCTCAACCATGCTCTTTTTATTTCCACACATCTCTCTTACCCTTACGTTACTTACTCGATCAAACCACCTCACACCACACATTGTCCTCAAACATCTCATTTCCAGCACATCCATCCTCCTGCACACAACTCTATCCATAGCCCACGCCTCGCAACCATACAACATTGTTGGAACCACTATTCCTTCAAACATACCCATTTTTGCTTTCCGAGATAATGTTCTCGACTTCCACACATTCTTCAAGGCTCCCAGGATTTTCGCCCCCTCCCCCACCCTATGATCCACTTCCGCTTCCATGGTTCCATCCGCTGCCAGATCCACTCCCAGATATCTAAAACACTTTACTTCCTCCAGTTTTTCTCCATTCAAACTTACCTCCCAACTGACTTGACCCTCAACCCTACTGTACCTAATAACCTTGCTCTTATTCACATTTATATATTCACATATATATATATATATATATATATATATATATATATATATATATATATATATATATATATATATATATATATATCTTTCTTTCATACTATTCGCCATTTCCCGCGTTAGCAAGGTAGCGTTAAGAACAGAGGACTGGGCCTCTGAGGGAATATCCTCACCTGGCCTCGTTCTCTGTTCCTTCTTTTGGAAAATTAAAAAAAATACGAGAGGGGAGGATTTCCAGCCCCCCGCTCCCTCCCCTTTTAGTCGCCTTCTACGACACGCAGGGAATACGTGGGAAGTATTCTTTATCCCCTATCCCCTATATATATATATATATATATATATATATATATATATATATATATATATATATATATAGCCATCCTTGAAAGTCACATATACAGAGTATGTATACACTGTGATGCATATGTGCTGCTGGGGAATTAAAGCACATGTATAACTGAAATATGGCATTATAGCAACACATTTTCCTTCTTCATGATCTGATATCAAAATATCTGGGCAATGACTGACTTTTGAGTTTCATATTAAATTTTAATATCTAAATCTTAAGGGTACAGTAGCTGATACAAGATCAGTAAATAAAGACATTTTTGATTTCATACAAGAGTGTAACACATGATTATGAGCAATTTGCTTGGTATTACAGTGTACTTAGTGCAAAAGAAAATAAGTCTGAGGCTGGGGAAATGAATGAAAGAGGAAATGTCATTCAGAGAGAGAATCTGGAATATGGCTAACTGGTGCTACCATTCATATATATATATATATATATATATATATATATATATATATATATATATATATATATATATATATATATATATTCCTTTGAGTCCATGGGGAAAATGAAACATTTTCCCCGTGGACTCATAGGAATATCTTGATCACATGCAAAATTGTGATCCTTTCCAATATATATATATATATATATATATATATATATATATATATATATATATATATATATATATATATATATATGCCACTTCCTGCCCCAGAAGACCCTTCAGAACTCAGGAAGCTAGCCATGGTCACCAGTGTGTGTGTGTGCATCTATGTGCAGAGTGCAAGGCAATCGAGTAGTAAGTGCTTGGTGTTTCTCATTGTAGTTAAATCGTGAGCATGAAGGGTCTTAGGATATGGGAAAACAATGTTTGTAGTGATGGGTGATGTGGTGTGATTTATGTTTGTCTGAGGACTGTGATTTCATATATATATATATATATATATATATATATATATATATATATATATATATTTTTTTTTTTTTTTTTTTTTTTTTTTTTTTTTTTTTTTTTATACTTTGTCGCTGTCTCCCGCGTTTGCGAGGTAGCGCAAGGAAACAGACGAAAGAAATGGCCCAACCCCCCCCCCCATACACATGTACATACACACGTCCACACACGCAAATATACATACCTACACAGCTTTCCATGGTTTACCCCAGACGCTTCACATGCCTTGCTTCAATCCACTGACAGCACGTCAACCCCTGTATACCACATGACTCCAATTCACTCTATTTCTTGCCCTCCTTTCACCCTCCTGCATGTTCAGGCCCCGATCACACAAAATCTTTTTCACTCCATCTTTCCACCTCCAATTTGGTCTCCCTCTTCTCCTCGTTCCCTCCACCTCCGACACATATATCCTCTTGGTCAATCTCTCCTCACTCATTCTCTCCATGTGCCCAAACCATTTCAAAACACCCTCTTCTGCTCTCTCAACCACGCTCTTTTTATTTCCACACATCTCTCTTACCCTTACGTTACTTACTCGATCAAACCACCTCACACCACACATTGTCCTCAAACATCTCATTTCCAGCACATCCATCCTCCTGCGCACATCTCTATCCATAGCCCACGCCTCGCAACCATACAACATTGTTGGAACCACTATTCCCTCAAACATACCCATTTTTGCTTTCCGAGATAGTGTTCTTGACTTCCACACATTTTTCAAGGCTCCCAAAATTTTCGCCCCCTCCCCCACCCTATGATCCACTTCCGCTTCCATGGTTCCATCCGCTGACAGATCCACTCCCAGATATCTAAAACACTTCACTTCCTCCAGTTTTTCTCCATTCAAACTCACCTCCCAATTGACTTGACCCTCACCCCTACTGTACCTAATAACCTTGCTCTTATTCACATTTACTCTCAACTTTCTTCTTCCACACACTTTACCAAACTCAGTCACCAGCTTCTGCAGTTTCTCACATGAATCAGCCACCAGCGCTGTATCATCAGCGAACAACAACTGACTCACTTCCCAAGCTCTCTCATCCCCAACAGACTTCATACTTGCCCCTCTTTCCAGGACTCTTGCATTTACCTCCCTTACAACCCCATCCATAAACAAATTAAACAACCATGGAGACATCACACACCCCTGCCGCAAACCTACATTCACTGAGAACCAATCACTTTCCTCTCTTCCTACACGTACACATGCCTTACATCCTCGATAAAAACTTTTCACTGCTTCTAACAACTTGCCTCCCACACCATATATTCTTAATACCTTCCACAGAGCATCTCTATCAACTCTATCATATGCCTTCTCCAGATCCATAAATGCTACATACAAATCCATTTGCTTTTCTAAGTATTTCTCACATACATTCTTCAAAGCAAACACCTGATCCACACATCCTCTACCACTTCTGAAACCACACTGCTCTTCCCCAATCTGATGCTCTGTACATGCATTCACCCTCTCAATCAATACCCTCCCATATAATTTACCAGGAATACTCAACAAACTTATACCTCTGTAATTTGAGCACTCACTCTTATCCCCTTTGCCTTTGTACAATGGCACTATGCACGCATTCCGCCAATCCTCAGGCACCTCACCATGAGTCATACATACATTAAATAACCTTACCAACCAGTCAACAATACAGTCACCCCCTTTCTTAATAAATTCCACTGCAATACCATCCAAACCTGCTGCCTTGCCGGCTTTCATCTTCCGCAAAGCTTTTACTACCTCTTCTCTGTTTACCAAATCATTTTCCCTAACCCTCTCACTTTGCACACCACCTCGACCAAAACACCCTATATCTGCCACTCTGTCATCAGACACATTCAACAAACCTTCAAAATACTCATTCCATCTCCTTCTCACATCACCGCTACTTGTTATCACCTCCCCATTTACGCCCTTCACTGAAGTTCCCATTTGCTCCCTTGTCTTACGCACCCTATTTACCTCCTTCCAGAACATCTTTTTATTTTCCCTAAAATTTACTGATAGTCTCTCACCCCAACTCTCATTTGCCCTTTTTTTCACCTCTTGCACCTTTCTCTTGACCTCCTGTCTCTTTCTTTTATACTTCTCCCACTCAATTGCATTTTTTCCCTGCAAAAATCGTCCAAATGCCTCTCTCTTCTCTTTCACTAATACTCTTACTTCTTCATCCCACCACTCACTACCCTTTCTAAACAGCCCACCTCCCACTCTTCTCATGCCACAAGCATCTTTTGCGCAATCCATCACTGATTCCCTAAATACATCCCATTCCTCCCCCACTCCCTTTACTTCCATTGTTCTCACCTTTTTCCATTCTGTACACAGTCTCTCCTGGTACTTCCCCACACAGGTCTCCTTCCCAAGCTCACTTACTCTCACCACCTTCTTCACCCCAACATTCACTCCTCTTTTCTGAAAACCCATACTAATCTTCACCTTAGCCTCCACAAGATAATGATCAGACATCCCTCCAGTTGCACCTCTCAGCACATTAACATCCAAAAGTCTCTCTTTCGCACGCCTGTCAATTAACACGTAATCCAATAACGCTCTCTGGCCATCTCTCCTACTTACATAAGTATACTTATGTATATCTCGCTTTTTAAACCAGGTATTCCCAATCATCAGTCCTTTTTCAGCACATAAATCTACAAGCTCTTCACCATTTCCATTTACAACACTGAACACCCCATGCATACCAATTATTCCCTCAACTGCCACATTACTCACCTTTGCATTCAAATCACCCATCACTATAACCCGGTCTCGTGCATCAAAACCGCTAACACACTCATATATATATATATATATATATATATATATATATATATATATAGTGGTAGAGGATGTGTGGATCAGGTGTTTGCTTTGAAGAATGTATGTGAGAAATACTTAGAAAAGCAAATGGATTTATATGTAGCATTTATGGATCTGGAGAAGGCATATGATAGAGTTGATAGAGATGCTCTGTGGAAGGTATTAAGAATATATGGTGTGGGAGGCAAGTTGTTAGAAGCAGTGAAAAGTTTTTATCGAGGATGTAAGGCATGTGTACGTGTAGGAAGAGAGGAAAGTGATTGGTTCTCAGTGAATGTAGGTTTGCGGCAGGGGTGTGTGATGTCTCCATGGTTGTTTAATTTGTTTATGGATGGGGTTGTTAGGGAGGTAAATGCAAGAGTCCTGGAAAGAGGGGCAAGTATGAAGTCTGTTGGGGATGAGAGAGCTTGGGAAGTGAGTCAGTTGTTGTTCGCTGATGATACAGCGCTGGTGGCTGATTCATGTGAGAAACTGCAGAAGCTGGTGACTGAGTTTGGTAAAGTGTGTGGAAGAAGAAAGTTAAGAGTAAATGTGAATAAGAGCAAGGTTATTAGGTACAGTAGGGTTGAGGGTCAAGTCAATTGGGAGGTGAGTTTGAATGGAGAAAAACTGGAGGAAGTGAAGTGTTTTAGATATCTGGGAGTGGATCTGTCAGCGGATGGAACCATGGAAGCGGAAGTGGATCATAGGGTGGGGGAGGGGGCGAAAATTTTGGGAGCCTTGAAAAATGTGTGGAAGTCGAGAACATTATCTCGGAAAGCAAAAATGGGTATGTTTGAAGGAATAGTGGTTCCAACAATGTTGTATGGTTGCGAGGCGTGGGCTATGGATAGAGTTGTGCGCAGGAGGATGGATGTGCTGGAAATGAGATGTTTGAGGACAATGTGTGGTGTGAGGTGGTTTGATCGAGTAAGTAACGTAAGGGTAAGAGAGATGTGTGGAAATAAAAAGAGCGTGGTTGAGAGAGCAGAAGAGGGTGTTTTGAAATGGTTTGGGCACATGGAGAGAATGAGTGAGGAAAGATTGACCAAGAGGATATATGTGTCGGAGGTGGAGGGAACGAGGAGAAGAGGGAGACCAAATTGGAGGTGGAAAGATGGAGTGAAAAAGATTTTGTGTGATCGGGGCCTGAACATGCAGGAGGGTGAAAGGAGGGCAAGGAATAGAGTGAATTGGAGCGATGTGGTATACCGGGGTTGACGTGCTGTCAGTGGATTGAATCAAGGCATGTGAAGCGTCTGGGGTAAACCATGGAAAGCTGTGTAGGTATGTATATTTGCGTGTGTGGACGTGTGTATGTACGTGTGTATGGGGGTTGGGCCATTTCTTTCGTCTGTTTCCTCGCGCTACCTCGCAAACGCGGGAGACAGCGACAAAGTATAAAAAAAAAAAAAAAAAAAAAAATATATATATATATATATATATATATATATATATATATATATATATATATCCCTGGGGATAGGGGATGAAGAATACTTCCCACGTATTCCCTGCGTGTCGTAGAAGGCGACTAAAAGGGAAGGGAGCGGGAGGCTGGAAATCCTCCCCTCTCTCTTTTTTTTTTTTTTTTTTTTTTTTTTTTCCAAAAGAAGGAACAGAGGGGGGCCAGGTGAGGATATTCCACAAAGGCCCAGTCCTCTGTTCTTAACGCTACCTCGCTAATGCGGGAAATGGCGGATAGTCTATCCCCTGGGGATAGGGGAGAAAGAATACCTCCCACGTATTCCCTGCGTGTCGTAGAAGGCGACTAAAAGGGAAGGGAGCGGGGGGCTGGAAATCCTCCCCTCTCGTTTTTTTTTTTTTTTTTTTTTTTTTTTTTTTTTTTTTTTTTTTTTTTTCCAAAAGAAGGAACAGAGAAGAGGTCCAGGTGAGGATATTCCCTCAAAGGCCCAGTCCTCTGTTCTTAACGCTACCTCGCTATCGCGGGAAATAGCGAATAGTATGAGAAAAAAAGAGAGAGAGAAAAATATATATATATATATATATATATATATATATATATATATATATATATAAATTTATTTATTTCATTATTACTGTATGACCAATTTCAATGAAAGAGTCCTTGTGCTACCCAGGACCTTTTTAAAGGCTCTAGCAGCTAAAGGCTGTGTTATATCCAGCATTACCTTGATCTTAAGCTCTTTTATGATTACGTAACTAGTTACCATTATGATCTCGCAGCTCAGTAATATCTCAACTGTGTATTTTCAGTCAAATAACTACTTAAATTCAATAAAATGTTCATTATCATCATCATCATCATTATTATTATTATTATTATTAGAATTTCAAGAAATGGGAAATGTAGACTCCTTTGAAGTGAGAACTTCTTTGATGAGGCTTCATTTCTAATGATACAACCTCACACCACATACTGTCCTCAAATATTTCATTTCCAACACATCCACCCTCCTTCCATGCCTTGCAACCATTTAACATTGTTGGAAATACTATTCCTTCAAACATGCCCATTTTTGCTCTCTGAGATAATGGTCTCTCTTTCCACACATTTTCATTGCTCCCAGAACCTTTGACCCCTACCCCACCCAGTGACCAACTTCCACTTCCACCTGCCCCTCTCTCCAAAACTCTTGCATTTACCTCCCTAACCACCCCGTCCATAAACAACCATAGGGACATCACACATTCCTGCCACAAACCAACATTCACTGGAAACCAATCAAACTCCTCTCTTCTTACTCATACACATGCTTTACATCCTTGGTAATATCTTTTCACTGCTTCAAGCAACTTACCTCCCACACCATATACTCTTTAAAACTTTCCACAAAGTATCTCTATCAATGCTATCATATGCCTTCTCCAGCTCCATAAATGCTACATACAAATCCATCGGTTTTTCTAAGTATTTTTTTTGTGCAAGCCATCACTGTTTCCCTAAGTACATTCCATTCCTCACGCACTCCCTCATGTCATTTGCTCTCACCTTTTGCCATTCTACACTCAATCTCTCCTGGTACTTCATCACACAAGTCTCCTTTCGAAGCTCACTTACTCTCTTTTTTCATACATGTTCACCATTTCCCATGTTAGCGAGGTAGCATCTAGAACAGATGAATGAGCCTTAGAGGGGAAATCCTCACTTGGCCCCCTTCTCTATTCCTTCTTATGGAAAAGTAAAAACTGGAGGGAAGGATTTCCAGCCCCCTGATCCCAATACATATATGTCTGGGGTAAACCATGGAAAGGTCTATGGGGCATGGATGTGATAAGGAGCTGTGGTTTTGGTGCATTACACATGATAGCTAGAGACAGTGTGAACGAATGTGTCCTTTATCGTCTGTTTTCCTGTAGGGTGCTACTTCGCTGAAGCAGGGAGTGCTGATGGTTTCCTGTGGGAAGAGGTGGTGCCGGGAATGGATGAAGGCAAGCAAGTTTGAATATGTATATGTGTATATATGTATGTGTATGTATATGTGTATATGTTTATATGTATATATATGTGTATATGAGTGGCTGGTTTGTTCTTCATCTATTTCCTGGCGCTACCTTGGTGATGCAGGAAACAGCGATCAAGTATAAAAATGAAATATATATATTCTTCCTGCCCCAGGAGTCCCTTTCATTGTTCAGAAAGTCACCTTTGGTAAGTTTGTATCACTAGAGGTAGTCTCTTCAAAGAACTTCCAAAAGATATCCTCATTTCCCAACCACTTGGAGTGCAGTCTTGGGCTGCAGGAGCCCTAGAAAAGTATTCTGGGTAAAACCAGGATTCTCTCTCAGAAAGAAGTCATCAGGTAATCATTAATATGGTGTTCCACGGCTCTTATGTCAGTACCATATGGGTTTATTTTTAAGATCATTTCCAGTCCAAAATGCTCTCTGAACATGGGTCCGATTGTCAAAGGTTATAAAACTATGGATATTTGAAGTTGTGCCTGCACATGCGTGGCCATGAGTGGACATGGGCGCATGAGCACCAGTAGTTTATATATACATATACATATACAAAAACACACACATATACACAAACACTGACATTGACAATAGAAAATATAGCAGTTATTGTCAAGCTTCCCAAACACATTTGCAAATTACTAAGGTCAGAATAATGTTTCATGGAATGATACATGTTGCCTTGATGATGAAAAGTTTTTTTGCTTCTGTTGTTTCAGAGGAGTCATGTAAAATCATAACATTAAAATGGACACAGTCTGTTCCATATAAAATTATTAAAGACCTGCTTACATAATGAAGATAAACAATATATACTATGTAACTGGGTATCAATGAACTTTTGTACAGGAATAATGATGTATCAAATAGATGAATGATGATGGACATGACATAATGTTACAGCCAATGAAGAGCACCATTGAAGGCTGGATTTAGGAGACCTTTAAAAGACCTGATTACTGTTTGTGAAGAGAGTCAGTCTTGGACTGCAGGGCGGACTGGTTAGGCTGGAGACATCCTTTAAGTCTCCTTCTCGATAAAGGCTGTTTTTCTCTTTATCTAAAGCTGTCACCTGGCAATGAAAAAGAAGTTTCTATAACCATTATTCAAGAAAGGCAGTACATTTCTGTAAAGAGTAGATTCAATCAACACTTAATAGGATTAATTTACCTAAATTTACAGATCAGAATGTACAGCATTTTACAAGATCCCTCTTCATTCCTTAGCTCCTACTAACAATATAGGATTTGAGGTATATTCTTATTCTTGTCCCAGCACAGTACATTTTTTTCCCAAGCAAATAATTTCCCATATGGCAGGATTTGGTATCTAGTATTGCAACACTTAGCCCTACTCAAAAAATATCATGAAAACAAAAATACACAACCAAACAAAATCTCACAGATCCATGCTCAAGTCTGGGACAGGGCAGGTAGCTCACAAGCATTCCTCCTCTTTAAGACTAGTCAGTAAATGGGTTCTTACTATACCGTACAATAGCATGTATGTGTAATTAGATAAGGTAGGGAGAAAGAATTCTACCTCCGTATTCCCTCTGTGTCAAAGAAAGTGACTAAAGGGGGCAGAAGTAGGGGACTGGAAACCCCTACCCTCTTCTTGTATTCAAATTTCTAAAAGATGGGACTGAAGAAGTTGCCAAGCAGAAGTGCTCATCCTCCTCAATGGCTCAGGCTCAAGGTGTCTAAATGAGTATGGATGTAACCAATATGAGAGCAAAGGAGAGATAGTAAGTTTAAGGAAAAAATCATTAAACAATTAACTTATGGGGAACATGTTGGACAGTAAGCTTCTGCACTAGCTAGGTATTCCATTTATACCAATGCTCACTAGCTGTTCCATCTTTATCATATATTTTCTTTACTGCATTGTGAATATTTATAATATTAGTTCATGAGTTACATAATCTACTGCAATGAATTGTGTACAAAGAAAATATCATGTACCATACCACTTATTGAATATATTTTGAAAAACAAGTTCCTCAGCTCACTAACTAATAGGTTCCCATGCTCACCGCCTGTACCATCTCTACCACACGTATTCTCTTTCACTGCTATGAATATCTAAACAACTATTATTTCATGAGTTATATAACATCATAATGATTTGTTCATATGTAAAAGAATAAGTAAAAAAATATATTATTACATAATTTACAGAGCAAAAGTTGAGCATTATTCCTGGGACCACTGTAGGCCACTGGGGACTGGTGGCTAGCTCAGCCCATGCTGTGATGTAAGAGGCATACAAGCGTCTACTCTCTTAATGTCACATCAATAAATTGTTGCGCCAACTTAGAAAAAAAATTCTGACACCACATATGTCCAATATAACTAAATGGATGTAATGACAAAAGTGTTGATATGACATAAAGTGTTAGGCATGTTCTATCACTTAAAGAAAAAGGGAATCAAACAAGAAAATATTTGCTAAGGGGTGTGGTAAACCAATGGTATTTTATGCTGATGGAACATGGGTCTTTTAACTATTAAAATCTAGTGTACTGCAAATTATGTAGAGTAAGGAAACATAAAAAGGGGAGGAATAAGGAAAAAAATCCATAAAAAGTATCATGGAATGAATGGTTACCAAAAAATCTAGTAATTACATATAGAAAAGGAATGGATATCGGAAGAGGAAATGAAATATGTGTAAATGAGGTGACTGGTATTAAGAAAGAAAATGAAGGTAGGGCAGAAGGGAATAATAAAGTACATACGTGACATACAAGTTCTGATAGACAAAATTCCAGGATTATGTATCAAGATAACATGTGAGGGAGGTCCCAAATGAACCATCCTGCTATAAGGAACAAAAATGCATATTAGATACAGACTGATAAAGATACACGCCACAAACATATTTGATTAATATAATTTGCCTTTTGTAGGTGTTAGTTGCTATGTTATTTTCAGTTCCAAGCGAGCAAATGCTTACCTCATTGTAAATTTGACATTTCCAAAGCAATCTGAAGGCAAATACTACATTTGTTCAATAACAAGAGCTATTTTGTTAAATTCTTAAGTAAAAGCTCCAAATGGAATGAAGAGATGTGCAGTGACCAGAGTATGCTTCACATGCTGAGACACCTAAGTTAAAGTATACTGATAACTTGATGTAAATTATCAACAGTCTAGTCAAATTTCCAAATACTAATATACATACATTCAAAACCATGAATACACTACACAGTATTTGCAGCATAAATAAGAATTAAAAATGTCTGCCATATAACTACCATCAGTATCATCACTAAACTATCTAAAAAATGAGAGAATGCTATCGTTAAAAATTTGTTTTCAGTACACTGCAGAAGATATTCTAAACTGGATATCAAAATGAAGGATGAAAAACCACTTCTCTACCATAAGCAGAGTCCTATGTACATTTGAAAGAAAACACTTACTTGGAAGAGGGGATTTAAAGTTTTACCTCCAAAATGAGGTGTATCCATGAGGATTCACTTCCTTTGACCAGCATATATGAGATAAGCCCATCAGATGATCATTCACAGATTTAACAGCCATATAGAAACCTCTTGAGCTTATGATGTCACAGCATGCAATGTTACATGAAGCAGCCTGTCACTGCAATCATTTAATGATGTCTGTGTCTCAGGCCTCTGTCAGGAATCAAGAACTTTTTTCTTAAAAAATGAAAGGGAAAGAAAATTAAATAGAATGCTCAGAGAGCTCTGTTTATGATGAAACATATACTTCACACCTATGGATAAAGCCTTTGAAGCCTCTGGGAGCACACACACATAAAGGAAGATGGGAAAGCATTAAGGACAATACATAAAACCTTATCCTCAAGAACGAGTGAGCCCCAGTTTCATATCACCCTCTCCTGAAGATGGAAACGACCAATATCCACACATGGGAGGCCAACTAGATCTAAAAAGATTTAATATCTAAGAAAGGTGTTTCTAGAATGGCCAAGACCCTTCTATCTAGAGCTCCACATATGACAAAATCAAAGCTTTGTGAAAATCCTGTTTCAAGGCCATCAAGGTATAGGATCTAAAGTCTTGGGGTCTCCTGTTTCTCTTACCAATGGCAAAGGGTTATGAGATGATTTCAACAGGCATAGGTTAATCAGTAATCTACAAAAACTAAAGATCCATACATTAAAAACAATCAGTCTTGTTGAGCATCCATAAAGAAACAGTCCCATAAGGTATCACAAAGGACCCCTCAGGGTAGGTACCATCTGCCCTAGTTCCAATAATGTATCACTAGCACACTTGTCAAAACATGGGACCTAGAAGGTCTGTTTTTGCCCTCCCTGCCAACAATACAAGGTTGAGATGGTCATGACTCCAGCAATCACCTAGAAGGTCTGTTTTTGCCCTCCCTGCCATCAATACAAGGTTGAGATGGTCATGACTCCAGCAATCACTTGGGTTCTCTGTACTGAAGAAAATGATGCCAGCATGAGGTTTCATAAAGGGACAACATTATAGGATGGCGCATGGACTCCATCATGACAGACATCCTCCAACTTGGTACATCTGTATATTATTGAAACACTAGTTCAGGCAAGGAGCTGCCCAGTAAGCAGTAACCTCCCTAATGGTAGAATTACCTCAAATGTTATCTTAATTTTAAACACAGTTTGGTATCACCCCTTGCCTTATGTATAGCTGTCAAAGCACAGGCATGTACCTAAGACCTCCACTATGATATCCTTCAAATAGAATTGAGAATACCAAAAACTATCTATCTATTTGTCTATCAGATTACTCCATCCTAATTTCCTAGCATAGATCAGGTATATACAGCCTCTGCAACACCACTCACATACATCAGCAACCCTTATCTTGTGTAACAAAATGAAACATGGACTTCCTTTCTTTTGAAAATGCTTACTTTTCACTTTACACTCGAAGTTGTTTTGTTATGAGAAACAAGAATTTCCATTATACCACCTTCTAACACACAATGTTTCCAATTTATCTAATCCCCTATCATTAATCTATTATCTTCACCTAAAATATCCCTTGCCCTATTTAATTCTCTCACTATGTGTATTCACCTCTTTTGCAGTCTACCTTTCCTCCTTGTACTTTCTATTATCCTGCAATATTCTTCTTGACCAACCCAAGAACTGCCTTTACATTCTAGTGAATTTTTCACATAAATATACATCAAAAAAGAAAAAAAAGTATAGTACAAATGAATAAGCAAAAACACAGAAAGCACTGAGGTTACTGGTACAGCTAACCACACCAAAACAAAGTCTCCAGTTGCAGCTATTCTGTGACAACTGACTGTAGCAGTGTTTCCAGGAATATATTTCAATAAACTGTAGAGTACTTATGGTTTGAGTCTTGGAGACCAAGACTGAATGAAAAAGGATACTGATGTGATGTAATAGACAAAGCAAGTGAATCATGAAAGCTGGCTTGCTGCTTCATGCTACTTCACCACCATACCATGAGGTCACAGGCATGGTTGAGTTACTGTGGTAACCAAGACAATGTGATCAGCCAGCCTCATGTGATTTATGATAGTCGAAGGTGAATCCTTGTGAATACACTAATTTTTGGGGGGAGTAACACTGTTTTAACCCTTCACCAACCAAGTGCTCTCTTAAAACTCATAGGGCTTCATTTGTCAGTGAGAAATATGAAACCAAAGCAGAAAGAAATGTAACAGGTATCAAAGTTGAATGTTTATTCTAATATTCTGAATTAAAATCAAATTAAGAAGTGTTGCATTAATGTTATGATGTGATGATTAAGCTGCATAATAAATAATGAATGGATATAGGGTTTTTCCCTGTGGGTATATATGGAGACAGCAATTCAATAAAAGATCATGGAACAAGTTTGTAACCACATATGACATGCATAGTGCTCAACTGTGCAACATACTCAATAGCCAGGCTACATATCAGAGTGTAGTTAATGCAAAAGCAAATATTAGAAGCTAATACAAAACCCACCTGCTTAAGAAGCAATGTCAAGCCTCATGAATGGCTCGATGATGTTAGCTTTCAAATATGTATTATAACTGTTAGAAGCTGTTTCTTGTGATCCGAGAGTATGAAAATGTGTGGGGTAGTTTCTATATTCCTTAATTCTTTAATCATGAAATCTAGAGTTTTACAAAATAATACTGAAAGTTACAATGTAAATGATAAAGAGAGCAGAATTCAGTGCAATGACTAGGTATAAAACTGTAAATAAATAGTTTTTTCTGAAATGCAACATAAGGTTTCATTCAAAGTTATTACAAAATATGGCAAGATCTTATGTGGGTAAAACTGAGCAAATCAGCAGACTGCTGTTTAAGTATGAATGCTAGATATATAAGAAATACTGTATTCTGTATTTACAAGAAAAAAATAGGCTTAAATTTGCAATTCTCAAAAGTAGTTTCTATTTTTTTTTTTTTTTTTAGTAAGTATTGAATGGTCCTGGGAAGTTGTGTAGTGGTCAGCCTGTAGGTGTGGGCTGTGTGGTCAGTAGCTTCAGATTCCCTTATCATTATCCTGCTTCCTTGCCTGTAAGATGCCCACTGCCACCTGCTTGCCAGACATTATAGCACCTCTACTGTATGCAAGCAGGGGGTGGACTCCGCCTGGACACCACAACCACAGAAACAAATATAAATCAGTCAAGTACAGATAATAAAGAATAAAACTGGACCATACATAAATGCTTTGCTGTTAGGTGTGAGAAGTAATGTGAGATAATGGGTAGACAGTATATTAGATATAACCATGTGAAATGAGCATTCATAATAGTCTTATCACAGCATAATCTTTACTTAAGACACATATTTAACAAGGTAATGTACTTAAGCCTGGGAGACAGTTAGCCTCATCGTAACTATATGAGGCCCCACCAGACACTAGAACCTTGAAACTTTAAGTAAAATGTCAACCAACCACCAAAATACCAATCCCAGGCCTTATGCAATCAGAACCTACCAACATTTATACAACCAACACCTCACCATTAGCACTGCTAATCTTATCTCTGTTGATCTAAAACATAATGTCAAGTAAGGCGAACAGTAATTATAGTTCAGTGTCTACATCTCACAAATATTACAAAGCAGTATGAATTCTCTCTCTATCAAAACTACTGTATACTGGAAAATGAGTACTTGACAGAACATGTGCCTTAAAATACAGCAGCAAGCACAAGTAAAAAAAGATGATGGCCACACTTCCTGATCCTCTTCCTAAAATTACCTTAAAAAGTTTTTAAGATACCATGCTACTAAAAACATAGTATTCCAAAAGATAAATTAGGATGCCAAAGTCCTAAATATGCTGTGAGTAGCTAGTTTGGACATTGTTTACATGAGATAACCACAAGGCGCTCCATAAACAGAATTATGTTTAAAATGGATGTTATGGTAGTGGTAGTGTTTTACAGCATTATCTATCCTTCTGTAATGACCAATAAAAATAAAAATCAAATAAATATAAGATGAAGCATATATCAAACTAAAAAGAAACAAATTCATATGTTCATATTTCATATATATATTGAATATTTTTGGATTATGTATTGTATCACAAGTGTTAGTATATAATTGTTGAGAAGAAATAGAAGTAACAATATGCTGGCCAAAACCCCTCCAAATATCCTTTCCCAAATTAAAAAATGCAGAAAGGTGTTGCAGAAGTCATGGCAACTGCACCACATGTTGATAATACAAGGGATAGTAAATAATGAAGCTGTTCAAAAGAAGAATCCAGAGTATCATACTGATTAGTCGATAATGTGCTGCAGTTCTGCCTTTGTATCATCCACTGAGCAGACTGGTGATGTAGTAAAAGTGACAGTAAATTGCTGAACACAAACACTTGAAATCCTCTTGAATAATTCAATGTATCTTTATACACTTATACCTCTTTTTTAAAAGACTGTCCTGTTGCCAGTGCATCTGCATCATTTCCTGTTTGGTACCATACGATTTTGGTCCAAGAAGCTTCTTCACTGACCAAAAGTGAAGACTGCCTTACCTATTGTGTCCTTTTAGTGGCATCAGATGTGTCACAGGAATGTTCTATATAAAACTAGGATATCTTTGAACATTCAAAATGTACAAATGAACCACCGCAGGAGTGGTGGTCTGATACAATGAAATATTCATCATTACTGAAATTCCTAGGCAAGTATAATCAACAATTAGAATTGTGTAAAAGTTTGCAAATTCAATAAACAGGCTGTAGTGACAAACATATCAGCCCAATAATCTTCATGGAAAATCATCCAGGTAACAGTTTTCAAACTGGATGTGAGACCATGAATATTGCAGAAATTGAGAGAGAAAAGCCAGATCTAAGGAAATTATTGGTAAAGATGAGGTGGGTTTCAGCCCTCCTTGACAAGTGGTAACATTCTGACTCAGCATCAAGCACCTTGAATGAATTGAAAAGGGAAGTTTGTAGTTAAGGGTAGAGAGTTGTGTGGCGTGAGTGTTTCTGAAGTTATGTGTGATACAGAGAAAGAGTATGTATATTTGTGGAATGAATCTTTACAAGCCATAAGTACTTATAATAGAAACAACTGATAGTAACCTAGGCCAAGGTTACTAGGTTGCCTTTATAAACAGTGAATGATGGACTGATTGTTAAGGAGACAAAATTATCCATGGCACTGGTGATGACTGTTAAGGAGACAAAATTATCCATGGCACTGGTGATGAAAGGGATTCATGAAGATTTTAGTTTCCTGACAAGCCTAATCCTGGGATCACTTATTGTGCAGTTGGTGGTTAGTTTTGTTAAATTCTTAAAAGTTTCAGTGGTAACTGTTTTCCAATGAGGCTCCACTTCCCAGACAGAGACTCCTGTCTCTAAGCCTCACAGTCCAACACAGAATTCTATGTAATATCTTCAGTTCCACACAAACTTCTCACACTGTAATAAGCATCTCTCATCTTTTAATAAAAATCAATCTTCTTAGCTTTGGTTGATTAGGGTAAAAATAAAAACAATGTGAAACATCATGACAAGCACACCTGATTGAACAACTGGAACAGTTAGATGCCAACAAAAGACAAAATCATGATTATTTCTTTTTGTTCTAAAACTGTTTATCTATAACAACATGAATAATAAAAAACATCCAAAACATTTCTACCAATATAATAACCAAAACCAGATAAAAAGGGGGTAAAGGTGGAGTTAAAAAGCCCCAATATCAGCTTATGAACAGTGATGGCACTTTCAGTATTATGCTAAACTTTGCAAAGTAATCCGTACTCCCTTCTTTTCTGTCTTCTAACAATAAAGAACAACAATGAGAATAGCTATGAGACTGAAGGAAAATGTGTTGAACTTGTAAAACAATGAAAAAATTCTAAAAATCTCCAGAATCCTTGAAAAGGGCATTTCCCTTGATTTCCATGTCATTCTAAAAATATATTGTTATGGTCTCCTATCATGTACTTGCATGGATCTGTGCATTAAACATAAGGCTGCTTTGACTGTTTTATTTGAATGTTCATAAAATTACTACTTCAACTTATTTTCTCACCTACTGACACAGCCCCTGTGAGGTCTAAGACAGCACTTGATGAATGGGTATTCTTGAGGTTTTACTCCCTTAGACCATCATAAAACCAGGCCAGCAGATGGTCATTCACTGGATTCAAAAACATCATTGGCCTTACTATATTACTATATGGTAATTAGGTCCTGTAAATGAGCATTTATCTGCTTCAAATGATTTATGATAGTCAAAAGAGGTGCTCTCTCAGATGTTACAGGGATTCGTTTATAGCAAAGAAATATATTTTCCATCCTTTGAAACCCATATAATTTACATAATTTTTTTGGACTTGTATAAAAAAATTAAAAAGCATATATATATCAGAACTTTCAATTTGAGAATGATCAAAATAGTTTCATTTTAAATACAAACACATTTGCACATGATTCCAACAAGTGTACAATAGGAAGAGACCATAAACAGAACTACTTATCTATATCTCTGATGACCATTCCCTCTGGGAACTCCTATCAAGGGGATGGCCACAGCAAAAGTCTCCACTCGTCTCTGTCCTTACATGGCTCCCTCACATACACCATTCAATGCCTTCCCCCATTTCTCTTCCTCCAGAGTTCTTCCACCTTATTTCCCCATGTCACAGGTGGTCCTCCTCTCAGACCAATGCCTTGACTTGTACTACCATACACTTTCCTTGTAAACTCCCTGACTTGGGCATTTCTAAATCAATACTGAAAATCAGGTAAATCATACACCTATGTTTCCTTTGGTTCTTTTCATTTTCATGAATGGCTTTCATTGTTTTACATTACTTAATCCCACATTTCCCTCATCTTCAGTGCCCTACCAAGGTATTTTCATCATTGTCAGATGGGAAAAAAGAAATACAAATCACTTTTAAAAACTCTGAAAATATTCTGCATGGTGTTAACTATGAAATTATATGTTTCATAAGGTAATAGTAGGTCAAACTTAAACTCCATTTGTAGTAAACTATTGGGACAGTACATTCTCATGGTCATGAATCATGCATAATGCAAATGTCAAGCAGGAAATATAGATATATATATATATATATATATATATATATATATATATATATATATATATATATATATATATATATATATAAATATCAGCATATAAAAACATACTAGAACCCATTCACTTTAAATAGTGGAAATATACCGACTTTTCTGTTCAGAGAGACAAACTCTTTCTTCTAGATAACTTCTTCAAATGTTTGTCCAAAAGAAACATTTGAAAGATTTTCTGGATTTAGCATCAATCACCCTGAACTCTGACAGCTGCAGCTTGTTCACCAACTTCCAAGAAGAATGACAGTCACAAAGAATAAAGCTTCAATATATGCAATATTCATATATACTGCAAAGAATACATAATAAAGAATGTTTCAATATTCAACTCTAACTTAATGGAGTGAAGGTAGGTAATGGAAGCTTCAAGCAACACTTGAACAGGATGGCACAAATGTTCAAACAAGTCAAGAAGGAATCAGTAGCAAAACCACTGCCTTATTCAAAAATCTTCCCAAAACTTACTTGTTCCTACTCCTCATCTTGAGGTACTTATTTCTTGCTCTCATATATCTTTCAAGTTTTAACTTCCTACTGTGCTGTCTATATCAATTAAAAGAGATGAGAAACAAATAGAGACCCATGATAAGGAGAGCGAATGAAAAGTTATGATGAATGCAAAGGAAAAGGAAATCATGAAATATGAAATACAGCTTAGATCATAACCCCAGCATTTTTCTGATTAAAAAGGAAACAAGAAATATTTAGACAACGCATTTTGTCGATGAGAATAACATGAAAATATTTCAAAATGAACATGAAGTCAAATATGAGACAATGTAGAAATCTAGCTATAATAACATGATATAGCCAATGTTATGAATCCTATAGGTAACAAAGTGTAAGAAAAGTCAAAACAATATGCTGCATTGTTTTTGGTAGAGTAGTGAAATTTTTTCAACCAAATTTATCTTTACCCTTCTTGTCTTGGAAGTTGGTGATGTATAATATTAAGATATATTTATCAGTTTCAATTTATGTTCTCAGAGTATCAATATCCTTATACATAGTATATTCTAAATCTTTTCTAAACATGGGTCAAGACTTCAAAAACTTCCAAAAAGAAAAATCTCTGCAAAAATTGCACTCAAGACAAAATCAATATCATCATAATATCAATAAAGCAATTCAATGAGGCTTAGGAGCACAAAACTAACATTCACATCAAAAAGGATCTACAAGATATATGGATGAAGGAGAAAAGCGCAAACATCTTAATCCCAAAGGCACTGAATAGGTTAATGGACTTACAGCCATTAAAGTAATTCCTGCAGCTTTGTGCTGAGGGCCATTTGTGTCAAAATGGAGGCCCAACTTATGAGAGACTCGGAGGTGGAGGTTTTGGTCTAAAGCTTCATCATCCTGGAGGAAAAGTCACTTTTTAGAGGAAAGTGTAATAATGGCAATTATCAAGGTGTATGGTACATTGGTATGATGAAACAGTTTTTAAGTAGAGTAATGCTGCAAGATTGACTTGGGTCGTGTCTCTTTTACCTACTTCAAGGGTGTTCTCACTTCCCTTGAATTTCATTTAAGTGTATGGATCCCTGACGGAAGGAGTTTTACAGTGAGGGTAGGAACAATGATGGTCTTGCTATGGTTTAAAGCCACAACACTGTTTCAAACCCTCAATCTACTAGTTACACTACTAGTGAAAAAGTCACTTCTGGTAAGGCTGTAACAATGTCAATTGGTAAAACAGAGTATGGTTTCATCAAAGAACTTCAAACTTCTAGGGAGGTCATCCTGTCCATGCAACTGAGTGTAGCACAGCCTTAGAATGTAAGATCCCCTGAACAAGACCCTATCAGAAAGAGGTTCTGGGGTAATTATAAGTAAAGATAAATGAATATTGCAACCATATCTCCTATTTGTCGTCAAAAGTGACTAAGTGCAGTAGGAGTACGGGAATGGAAATCTTCCCCTCCTGTATTCCTTTCCAAAAAGAACAGAGGAAAGAGCCAAATGAGGATCTTTTATCATCTAAGGATGCTACCTCACTCACACAAGTAATGGCAAAAATGTAAGAGTTTGAATGGAGAAAAACTGGAGGAAGTGAAGTGTTTTAGATATCTGGGAGTGGATTTAGCAGCAGATAGAACCATGGAAGCAGAAGTGAGTCACAGGGTGGTGGAGGAGGAGAAGGTTCTGGGAGCGTTAAAGAATGTGTGGAAGGCGAGAACATTATCTCGGGGAGCAAAACTGGGTATGTGTGAAGGAATAGTGGTTCCAACAATGTTATATAATTGCGAGGCATGGGCTATAGACAGGGTTATGCAAAGGAGGGTGGATGTGTTGGAAATGAGATGTTTGAGGACAATATGTGGTGTGAGGTGGAGGTGGTTTGGTCAAGTAAATAATGAAAGGGTAAGAGAGATGTGTGGTAATAAAAACGGTGTGGTTGAGAGAGCAGAGAAGGGAGTACTGAAATGGTTTGGTCGCATGGAGAGAATGAGCGAGGAAAGATTGACAAAGAGGATATATTTGTCAGAGGTGGAGGGAACGAGGAGAAGTGGGAGACCAAATTGGAGGCAGAAGGATGGAGTGAAAAAGATTTTGAGCGATCGAGGCCTGAACATACAGGAGGGTGAAAGGGGTGCAAGGAATAGAGTGAATTGGAACAATGTGTTATAACAGGGTTGACATGCTGTCAATGGATTGAACCAGGGCATGTGAAGTGTCTGGGGTAAACCATGGAAAGTTTTGTGGGGCCTGGATGTGGAAAGGGAGCTGTGGTTTCAGTGTATTACACATGACAGCTAGAGAGTGGCTGTGAACGAATGTGGCCTTTGTTGTCTTTTCCTAGCACTACCTCGCCTGCGTGCAGGGGGAGGGGGGGTGTCATTTCATGTGTGGTGGGGTGGCGACAGGAATGGATGAAGGCAGCAAGTATGAATATGTACATGTCTATATATTTACATGTGTATGTTTATGTATGTATACGTAGATATGTATATATGCATGTGTGGGTGTTTATGTATATACATGTGTATGTGGGTTGGTTGGACCATTCTTTCAGTCTGTTTCCTTGTGCTACCATGCTAATGCGGGAGACAGCGACAAAGTATAATAAATTAATATAATTTCTTTTCTCAAACATATTCACCATTTCCCACATCAGTGAGGTAGCAACAAGAACAGATGACTGACCTTTAGAGGAAAAATCCCCACTTGGCCCCTTTCTCTGTTCCTTCTTTTAGAAAAGTAACAAATAGGAGGGGAGGATTTCCAGCTAAACGCTCCCGCCCCTTTTAGTCGCCTTCTACGACACACAGGAAATATGTGGGCAGTATTTTTCCTCCCCTATCCCCTGGGATAATATCATTCTATCATTATACTTAATCACTGTTTCCCATGTCAGTGAGGTAGAGCAAGGAAACAGACAAAGAATGGCCCATCTACTCATATACATACATATATATACATAAATGCTCATACACACACATATACATAATCAACACATATACATACACAGACATATACATATATACACAAATATATATTCATACTTGCTTACCTTCATCTTGCTTCAGCGAGGTAGCGCCACGAAATAGACAAAAGAGGCCATATTCGTTCACACTCAGTTTCTAGCTGCCATGTGTAACATATATTCTTTTCATACATTCGCCATTTTCCGCATTAGCAAGGTAGTGTTATAAACAGAGGACTCAGCCTAAGAGAGAAAATCCTCACTTGACCCCCTTCTGTTCCTCCTTTTGGAGAACTAAAAACTGGAGGGGAGGATTTCCAGCCTACCTTACTGCTTTTCTCACCTATGCAATTCAGCATCAGGAAGTGGCAAACAATGACCTCACATGCACACATCCAGGCTCTAGTAGTTATATACATTTTAATAAAATTAGTGACTACCAATCAAATACAATTCCAAGAATGACCTTGGCTGCTTCATATGCCTCAGTTCAACCCATTAATGGCATGAAGGCTCTGCCTACCCTCACCCTACCCAAATATACCACATCACACTAATTCTTTCAATCCACTGGAAATCTCTTGCCCTCCTAAATGTTCAGGCCCCAATACCCCAGAGCCTACCTTCTCAATCATCCGTTCCCACATGTTCCTTCCACTTCCAACATAAATCCTCTTTGTTAGTCTCTCTTCACTAATTGTCTCCACCTATTGACAACATTTCAACACACCCCGGTTGGCTATCTCAAGTGGATTGTGCTTACTACTACACATCCGTCAGAGTCTCTTCTCCTATGATCAATCCATCACACACTACCCATTGTCTTCAAACATTTAAGTTCCAGAAAATCCATTTCCTTTCTTTGTAATTAAGGTCCAAGAATCACATCTGAACAACAATGAAAATCTTATACCTACAAACATAACCAATTTTGCCTTTACCCATAATGACCTTTCCTTCCACATCCTCACTAATGCACCCAAGTTCTTAAACCCCCTCTTCCATCCTCATCTTAAGCCTCCCTGATTCTATCTGCTGCCACATCCTCTCCAAGGTACCTTAAGCACTTCAATACACTCATGTCCTCCCATTCAAAATCACCCAAACCTTTCCATCTCATTCCCTGATGTTTAACTTATCTGATTTTGTCACAGCTTAATTTCAAATATGGAATTATGTAATATTCAGTAATAGTAGTTTATTAATGAATAACAAAAACAAAGGTTAACTAACATAAACTAAAGATAGTTCAACTTTCATGATGAGAACAAAAAATACTTACTGAGACCCATGGATGATCAAGGACCTCTTGTGCACTAAAACGTTTTTCTTGGTCCACCTGAATCATATGAACTATCAATTCACGAGCAGAATCTGATATGTCATCCCAGTATGGGCTATGAAATTCATAGTGTCCTCGCAATATTTGATCAAATAGTTCTTCTTGGTTGTTTGTAGCAGATACAAAAGGTGGAAACCCACACAGAAGAATATATGTGATAACACCAGTTGCCCAAATGTCAACCTATAAAGATATCAAGAGTAAGATTAGGGATTCAAGACTTAAATGCAAATTTCAGTTTCACTATTAGTGAATGTAACACAAAACCTTAATTCTGAAAGTGTCAAGTAAATAAAAGCTGTACATATGCATACCCATCTTAAACTAAGAGGGAATCACACACCTTCACTTATTGTGGAAAATAATTAAATCCTTCAAATGGGCTTGGTGAACATACTGATACTGATGGAAAAAGTTACATTGATCAAATGTATATTTTTTTCCCTTTTTTTAGGTTATACTGTTCACTTTATGAAAAAGTTATCATAATTACCAAATGTATATTTCTTTTATGTTATACAGCTCACCTTAAGAATATTAAGAGGCCAGTTTCCTAAAGCCTTCACAAATCTATGTAGAGCTTTGTTCATATACCTATCTTTTCTCTTTCACTAGCATACCATGAATGGTTTGCCTTCCTCATCCCACCATTTACTACCCTTTCTTTTATGCCTACCTCCTACATTCTGTATGCCATACACTTCTTTTACACATGCAAGGAATGCCTCTTTACATACCTCTACTCACTAACATCCAAGTTTTGTTTATTATTAACTTCTGCCATTCTTCACTAAGTCTGTCCTGGTATCTATTCATGATTTTTCCAAGCTCACTCACTGTCATCAACATTTTCCCATCATTTCACATGGATGCATGTTAGAGGAGCTATTCTTAAGTGGGTTCGATTAACTAGGGACATGGCACAGCACTGTCATAGGGCTGTTCTTATTCTTGATCTATGTAAATGACTTACCAGAAGGAGAGTTCATCCTTGAACATGTTTGCAGATGATAGTAGTCTTGAGAGAAATAAGAAATGACTAAGACTGCATCAACTTATACAAGGACTTACACATCCTTCAAAGCTCATTAAATGATTGATGACATATATCCCAAGTGAATAAACTTTAAAGAAAATGAGAAGCAGGGAGAGAAAGCCAATATATATAATCTGGAAGGAAACAAACAATATGAATCTAAAATAAACATGAATCTAAGTGTGAAAGGATAATGGAGGTTGTCTAAGTACCAAATATATCATCAAAAACTATATTAGCAAATTATCTGCTACTTAATATTCAAATTGCACTGAAGTACATAGATAAAGAATTGTTCATTAACTATTTACAGTTTACGACAGACCTAAACAGGACTATACATCTCAGGTATGGTCACTGCATTAAACATATCAAACAGAGGAGGTTCAAAAGAAGATAACAAAGATGGTGCCTGAAATAAGAAAGCCAAGTTGTAGGAAGAGGTTAGAGGTTATAAATTTGTCCACAATGAAAGAGAGAAGACTGTGGCAATACTTGCTTGCAAACTTCAAGTTACTTAATCTAACTGACAATATCAGTAATTAACAGTTCTTTGCATGAAGCAAAGAAAGAGCAACATGATGTCACAGCATGAAGTGAAGCAAGAAACTTGTTTGAACAGACGCAAAGAAATACTTCCATCATGACAGAGTCAGAGTTTTTCATCAATGGAATCAGGCAAGTGATAAAAACATGAATGCAGACAGTGTAAAAAATTAAAAAACTTGTATGACAGTAAAATAAATTTATGAGAGTGGGCCCCACAAATGAAGAACCTCCTCTTTGCCCAGGGTAAATATATAACTACAATAGATAAATAATCAAACCTACATATTCAAAATGAAAAGCTACAATGGTGTGCTTATTACAAAAGTCACAAATGAAATAGATTCAGACTCACCTTGAGCCCATAACCAGATTCATTCAGAATTTCTGGAGCAACATATGTAGGTGTACCACACACTGTGTATAATGGCTCTGTTACTTCTACTGCTAAACCAAAGTCTCCAAGTTTTAAACTCTTACTGCCATTACTGCGTTCTACCACCTGCAAAAAAAAAAATAAAAAAAAATTATGTTTTCTATTCCTTACATGATCATTCATTTCAGCTTCATTATCAACATCATTACAATTATTTCTATTTACCACTATATTCTTAAAAGCTACATTTCCCACTGATGCTCCATAAGTATTATTCATTTCCTTACCTTTCAAGTCTACTTTCATTACACTATTTGTAAAGGTTATCTTTTTCTTTCATGAATACATATATATGTAGTTTCAATATCTGCATGAAAACAAAGAACAGAAGCTTTATTGATGTCATAACATTAACAATCCTTTTTGCAAGTATTTTGGATGTTCAGATGTCCCTTAAACTATGGAGGTAAGTGCATTATTCTAGGTGTTTAATGACTCACTGCTGATGATCAACCTACTGTGACACACCTACAATGACAGACTATGAAGACTGCAAGCAACAATCCAAAGCTGGGTATTAGAAGGATACTATGGTGTAGTTATTCCTTCTAGAAGACTCCTACAATTTATCATGCTCCACACTATATTCCATAAAATGCTTTTCCTAATTTCTTTGTCTTATATCAATTTCCTTTTCTCTTTGAAGTCTTCATTTCTATTCATTCTACTTCCTCTAATATATGGTATACATAGATAAACTGCCCAGTTTAAGGGTAAAATGACAGCAATCACCATCTGATGTTCTATAAACGAATGGCAGCCAACATCATATGATGTTTCAGCTGATTCATGTCAACATCAGTAGCCTACATAAGTTTCTTCCATTACCTGGTAGGCTGAGAAAAAAATTCCACTCTCTTCAGTATGTCATCAGTCATCATTGCAGATGCACATCCCATGACCTATTATCAGGCTGTGTATGATGACCCTGCATAAATTTCACATGTTGTTGGATGACCGAAGTATTTAGGAGGGACACTTAACATCACATAATCAGGTGGTGAAAAGGTGAGGAAGACAGGTGCAAGAAAAGGAGACAAGTGACTCTAAGTGATTTAAGCAAAAGTGAGGGTGGTCAGTATGGAACTCCATAGTGATTCTAATTATGATCACATCTTCAACTGCAATAAAACGATAAGATTAAATCATCATGCTACCCATAAATTTCCCCTTATCCTTGCACCCAAATATGTGTATAAGAACCACATTAACAAAATTTCATTATCAGTGATACTTAATTGTGTCCAGTCATCTACAAAAATTTCCATGGACAGATCTCTACTAACTTCAAAATAAGCATTCTAAATACCAATTCTGTAAACACACACTCTTTTCCTTCTTACACATCTTTTCGGCTTTCATACTCTTGCTAGGAATTTGTAAAGGAAATACAAAGTACAACTTTACCAAGAGATTCTCTGGTTTTATGTCCCTATGTACAACTGATCTCTGGTGGAGGTAGTCAAGAGCTGAGGTCAGGTCTCTCACCATAGAACTGGCATCTCGTTCTGTATAGCGTGTTGCACTAGCAATGGCATCAAACAGGTCACCACCCTGAAAAAAAGAAACATTGACAAGATATATCTCACTGAAAGATATAAATGTTAGAATAAAAATGGAACTAAATTAGGAGGGAAACTCCCAAACATTTTGTGACTGAACTAAATATTTTTAACATACCTAGTGTGTCCGATAGATACTGGCAAGGTGCTAAAGGAAAACCCTCAGATCCCCTAAAGTTCTGGCTGTCAAATTTAATTTCCACCTCTTCCACATATATAAAGTCTTTGCTTCAACAGAAGCTCCATAATTATGTTTTTACCTCAGAGGGATATCTTAGTTAACCTCTTACAATACCAAATCCTACCCTAAAACATTTCACCTAAAGTGTTTATGTGGGGTGACATGCTGCAGTAGACTGAACCAAGGAATATGAAGCACTTAAAGGAAGATGGGGTGACACATTTTAGTGAACAAGGCATATGAAGCAGTCAAGGTAAAAGGAGCAGCAGCAGACTGATCTACGGCATGTGAAGCAGTCAACATAATCCATAAACCAGTCTGTAGGGCTTGGGTGTGGATGGTAGGCTCTGGTTTTAACTAGTGCATTAAAGGTGACAGCTAAGGAATGAATGCTGACAAATGAGGTCACTGTTCGCCTGTTCCTGATATAACTTCACTCAAGTAGAAATTCTATCTATCTATCTATATCCCTGATGCCCATTCCCTATGGGAACTCCCTCAGGAGGTGGCCAGGGCAAAAGAGTCTCCATAACTGGTAAACCCCAGTGCTGCTTCTCAGCCTTTACTGCCTCACCCTTAACAGGCCACTCATAGAGGGTAACCCTAGCACACTGTTTTCAGAGGCTACACCCTAATGTTCCCACCAACTACTATTATCTAATGTCTACCTATGATCTCATCAACAATTTTTACATAATGTACCAAACTACTACTTCTACCTAATGCCCCCAGCTAACTACCCATTACTTCTACCTAATGCTCCTGTCTAATGTTCCTACCTACTACTTCTATATATTGCTCCAACCATTTTGCCAAAAGACAGGGACAGCCATAGCACTCAATGCAGAAAAATCTAGGAGTTAGAAAGAATGAGTTGTGTGAGTTAAGAGTTGTCAAGTGTTATGTGTGACAAGGAGATATTGTATGTTTGTTGACAGAATGCTAGCAGTCCACTTGTGGGTGAAAAAGAAAGAAAAGACAGCTGCCTGGGTCAAAGAGTGCATTTTGACAACCACTCAAATGCTGACTCACTCTGCAGCCATCACTGAACCTCCTCATACCCAGGTAATGTACCTCCCTGGTCAGTGGCTGCTTACAAACTATTACAGGTTAAGTTACAAAGTTAAAAAAATATACACTTACTTTGACTAGTTCCATAACGAGGTAGAGCTGATGTGAGGTATGGAATTCCTCAATTAAACTAACAATATTTGGGTGGCTAACCTGAAAAAAAAATTATAATTCTTAATGTACGTATGAGCCAACAAATATTACAATTAATCATGATGCTAAAAATGTCTGAGTACATGAGCACAGTTAAATATAAAAATCAGATCCCCTCCAAAACCCACCCTTGTAATAAACACCCAGCCACACATACTTAAACAAAATGCAATCATTATCCTGAACAATCACATTCACACTAGGCCATATCACCTACACAATCTATGCCACAAATGTCCAGTCAAAATATACAATCTCAACTTTCTCTTGTTATACAACAGGATGGCCAACAGAAGGCCCACTCTGCAACCATGATCTCACTATTTTCATGCATATTCTTCCAATGAGGCACTCACTCCTCACTCCATGTACATTCTCCTTTACTTTTTCTTTCCACCTTACATTTGATGTTTATATCAATTTGCCACTACTAAATAATCTACCCTATTTTCCAATTCCAAACACAGTCTCCTGGGAAATGCAGCTAGTTTCTCAAGAGTATTACAACCTTAAAATTGTGCTAGTCTGCGCTCAGTATATTTCTGAGGCCAGCAAACACATTACAACACCAACAATTTATCAGGTAATATACCATTACTACAATCTGCACCTACATACAAATAATGCTTCGAAATAACCTCCCTGCCAAAGAGCCAAGTGATGACTGATCTACTTTACATCTATATATATGGAAGTACATGGAAAGAAAAGACAATACAAAACCTTATCCGCTGGAGAACAATTACAGTATACACAATTTCCTAATCTGTATAGACAGAGTCAGGATAATGAAATAGAAGGCTCCTCTCCACCCATCACTCCCTCCAGAACATCAGCTAGTGGGAAAACAGCTGAGAAGCACAATGGTGTAGGGAGAGTATACTAACCATGTGAAAGTCAGTGGCATGTGTAAATGGAAAAAAAATCTGTTCTAATGTGTAAAGCTGATAATCTTGGGAAGAGGTTCATATCAAAAAAAGTGTGTATATTCTATTTTCATTCTTGAATGGACTTAGGTATCAAAAATGAGTATCAAAGGATTGTTCGTGGATGGGGTTGTTAGGGAGGTGAATGGAAGAGTTTTGGAGAGAGGGGCAAGTATGCAGTCTGTTGTGGATGAGAGGGCTTGGGAAGTGCGTCAGTTGTTGTTCGCTGATGAGACAGCGCTGGTGGCTGATTCGTGTGAGAAACTGCAGAAGTTGGTGACTGAGTTCGGTAAAGTGTGTGAAAGAAGAAAGTTGAGAGTAAATGTGAAGAAGAGCAAGGTAGGTTCAGTAGGGTTGAGGGACAAATTAATTGGGAGGTAAGTTTGAATGGAGAAAAACTGGAGGAAGTGAAGTGTTTTAGATATCTGGGAGTGGATTTAGCAGCAGATGGAAATATGGAAGTGAAATTGAGTCACAGGGTGCGGGAGGGGGCGAAGGCTCTAGGAGCACTGAAGAATGTGTGGAAGGCGAGAACTTTATCTTGGAGAGCAAAAATGGGTATGTTTGAAGGAACAGCGGTTACAACAATGTTATGTGGTTGCGAGGCGCGGCCTATAGATAGGACAGTGCGGAGGAGGGTGGATGTGTTGGAAATGAGATGTTTGAGGACAGTATGTGGTGTGAGGTGGTTTGATTAAGTAATGAAAGGATAAGAGAGATGTGTGGTAGTAAAAAGAATGTGGTTGTGAGAGCAGAAGAGGGTGTATTGAAACGGTTTGGTCACATGGAGAGAATGAAGGAGGAAAGATTGACAAAGAGGATATATGAGTCAGAGGTGGAGGGAAAGAGGAGAAATGGAAGACCAAATTGGAGGTGGAAATATGGAGTGAAAAAGATTTTGAGCAATTGGGGCCTGAACATACAAGAGGGTGAAAGGCGTGCAAGAAACAGAGTGAATTGGAATGATGTGGTATACCGGGGTCAACTTGCTGTCAATGGATTGAACCAGGGCATGTGAAGCATCTGGGGTAAACCATGGAAAGTTTAGTGGGGCCTGGATGTGGAAAGGAAGCTGTGGTTTCAGTGCATTACACATGACAGCTAGAGACTGAGTGTGAACAAATGTGGTCATTGTTGTCTTTTCCTGGCACTACCTTGCGCACGCATGGGAAGAGGGGGGTGCCATTTCATGTGTGGCAAGGTGGTGATGGAAATGGATGAAGGCAGCAGGTAGGGATATGTACATGTGTATACATGTATATGTCTGTGAATATATATGTATGTACATGTGCATGTGTATGTAGGTGGGTTGGGCCATTCTTTCATCTGATTCCTTGCACTACCTCACTAATGCATGAGACAGTGACTAAGTATAATAAATAAATAAATAAATCAAAGGATTTGTCCACAATGGCATTGATACATCTCTGTCTAGCCAATAAGAAATCTCTATAATATCATATCTGAAAATTTTGTCCACAATTGATTTGTATCTCATTCCCTCCATTTAATTTTGTACACTGTTATTTCTTATCACAACTCATTCTAACATGAAGAGAATATTGTAAGGTATGTTGCTGAAATTATCTAGTATCCTTAAAACTTTCATTCAACCTCCTCAGAGTCTGCACTTTTTTGGAAGAAATATAAGATCTTCAAAAGATTTATTTCTGAGTGACAAGACAGTTTTTTGACCATGTATGTATCTTTCTAACTTTTCTCAATCTTCAATCAAGTTTGGTGACTTGAATCACACAACAAATTCTTATGAAGTCTGACTAAGGTATTGTAAAGTGTCAGTATTGTGCCTTTACTTTACATGAGACTGCAATCTTGCTTCTTTGATGGTGTGGTTGGTGGTGGTCTTACAGTGGTTCAGACGCTGCTATGTAAATGGAAGAACTGTTGTCACTGTTGACATTAGTGCAATTACATCTAACTTGTGTCCTTTGTTCCCTTCCACAGAGGAAATCTACCATCCAGTATAGGAGCCTGCTCCTCATTCCTGCCTCTACCTCTAACTATAGCTGTGTGTGAGTGTGATTACAATTTGCATTTTACAAGGAGAGAGTTTTAATCTCAACTTGCCCACATAATTATCCATTTTTACTGTATAAGTAAAGAGCTTTACACTCTTGGGGCCCTATCTCTTTAACATTCTCTACTATCATACAACTTTTTAAATTACTTTATTCTGTCTGCATCTACCATGTCTTCACTCATTCACAATTTGTATATTATAAAAGTATATCTTCACATCTTTTTAATCATGTTTCTTGATCAACTGCAAGCTATTTCCTGTGGATGTTTTAACCCTATATCTCACGAAGAACTATTCACCATCTTACCACCTACACTTAGCAAGCTGAAACTGTTACCTATGAATTATAAATTCACTGCCTGTTCTCTTTAAAGACATTCATAATCATTCATAATAATAATACATACTTTTTATACAGAAGCATAGCATACTTAGATTTCCTTATAGATACACATAAGCAAGATAAACGGGACAACAAAACATCATAAATCTTTTACTAGATTTATCATAATGGCTTCCATACTCAACTAAGATGACAATAAAATGAATAGAAATGCTCAATACCACACCTAAAATTTTGTATCTATCATTTAAACTTACCTGCCGAAGTATAGAAACTTCACTCTCAATCATGTGTTCCTTTCCACGGCATTTAGTCTTGTCAATTATTTTAAGAGCATACTCTTCCTTTGTTTTCCGACACACACATTCTCGAACTACAGCAAAATTCCCATCTCCAAGAATACGGCCCACTGAATATCTGATAATAATCAAAGGTATTAATATATGCACTTATCTGCAATATACTAAATCATAAACTACAATTCCTTCATAAATTGGAAAGTATATTCTAATATAAAACTAGGAAAAGGACACTGAAGAAAATATGCAAGTACTGTAGTGTAGTCCAAAGGATTAGATATGTAAGAAACTTACAATGCAACTTATAATCTTCCTATTTTTTCTTTTTCAAACAATATCATGTAATAAACCCATCATATCATATCTTCTGTTGGGTTACCTTACTGTAAATAAAAGAAAAAATGAATAAATAAAACGAAATATGAATATAAAAGAAACTCTGCTGACCTGAGGAAAAATGCATTTTAAGCTTAAATGTTTATCAGAATGCACTGGTCCAAGTCAAAATGTATTCTACTTAGAAAAGGATCATTTACTGTTTTCTTTAAAGCCCGTCAATAAATATTTGACATGCCTATAAAATACACCACTAAAGAATGTAGTCTCAAGGAGGGTAAAGAGGGTCTTCACACTTCCAAAGGTGGCATACCTGAAGCCACTCAAATCTAAGTAGAAATGTCAGCTAATACAGGTGTTTCTTGGCTGATAAAGATCCCTTGTAATAATAAAAACTAACACAAGATTCCTTAGTAAAAGCCAAGTTAGAAACCACTTTTGTGTGTCATGGATTCTTTTTGTTCTTATGTTGGGGGTGGGGGATCCATGACACATGAAAAAGGCTTTTAACTTGGCTTCCACTAAGAAATCTCCAGTTAGCTCTTATCATTACAATGGATGTTTATCAGCCTTGTTTATGCGAGGAGTACCAAGTTTCTGGTTCATCATGAAATGGTCCTTACTATAAATGGTTTGAAAGAGCCTACATAAACAAACAAACATACTCCTAGGTAACTTTCTGTGAGCTTGGTGAAATCTCTTATATGTCCTGACTTGAGAAACAGGACGATGTTCCCCCCAAGGAGAAATATTCTAAGATTGTTTTAAGATTACATTTGATCCTAAATTGAAATGTCTCCCTTTCAGCAAGGGGCTTTGAATTTATGTTAATCTTTACCAAAAAAATATGATCTTCAAACTTCAGAGTAGATCTCTGTCTAATTTCATTAACTCTTCTTGTCCCCTATACAAAAAACAAGCAAACTTTTTAGAGAAATATCTTGTGAATCTATATTCCCTATAATACCAACAGGTTATAAAAGAACACAGAACTCTGCAAATTCCAGTCCTGGCTAAGATGAGGAAGCTATAGATTTCCATAAAATAAAGGATTTAAACAATCTACTCCAAGCTGGGATACAATTTTAATTCCACCGATACAAAGATTTCATGTTAAAGATCTAGGAAACAGCAAATGTAATACTTTTTTTCTCAGAAAAAGAGACTGGGTAACCATGGCAAACTACACACCAACATTTCTGATGAATGTGGTCTGTAAAATGATGTAAAAGATACTCAAAAAGCAAATGAATGATTAATTGCAAAGGATAAACATGTCAGAAACAATGCTTGTTCTAAGAATAAGAAAAGAGGTCATACACAACTAATCATCCATATTTCTAAAATGGACAGTGCACTATTTTGTATTGTCTTGGGTACCCAAATGGCATTTGATTTTATGAGATATGGAGTCGGTAAAGAAACTGAATTCTCACAACTTATCTTGGTGGAAGGGAACACAGGACACACATCAGAAGAGCCTTTTCTAAGTAGGCTAATGTTATGAGTGGCATACTGTAAGGCTTGGTTTTAGGACTGTTGCTGTTCTTCATGTAAATGGCTTGCAAAGAGGAATGAACTTAACACGAATATGTTTACAGATGCTATAATCATTCTAAGCTTCAGTTATTGTTTTTTTTATGTTAAAAATTGAAAGACTCCCCTATACATTCTTTTCTCATTTATGAATGAAAACCCACAAGCACTGGAAAGAGTTTTATATGTTAAAAATTGAAAGACTCCCCTATAAATTCTTTTTTCATTCATGAATGAAAACCTATAAGCACTGAAAAGAGGCGCTTGCTCAGTGGGGGATTAAAATACTATTCCCAAGCATGAGATGTATCCTTGACCATTCACTCCCTTGAATGGTCATGCTCAAAACCTTTCAAGATTTACCAATACAGTAAAAAGATTTCAGTCACACTGTAAGTTAAGGTCTTCATTTTGCATCACTGAGCACAATGCAATGAAGGACACTTAATGGTGAGAGCTGCACTAAAAATGCCTGGACATGATCATGAGAGAATATGATGGGAGATAAGTTGTAATGACTCAAAGAACACCCAACACAAGGTCCCTAAACTATAACAGTTTAAAGCAAAAGTCAAAAATGGAATAATATAACTCAGCTCATGACACAGAAACCAGTATTTTCCAGAATAAAACACTAATGCTGGAATTGTCCATATTCTTTCAATGAAAATTCAAAATAATCTTTATGTCTTCCACCAAAAATCTGTCAATTTTTCAATAAAAAAAGACTATTTCTCAAAGACTGACACAATTCTTCAACCAAAAATTGAAAGATTCTTAAATTACCAGGACCTGTCACAATTCATCTAAGACAAACATAACAAGTAACAAGATGAGGTATCCATAAAAAAAATTACTTGAGAATCACTCATAATTTGTGGTAAACTGATTTTCAGTTCAATGTCACCAACATCAAAAAGTTCACTCTTAACACATAAAAGAATGCAGAACAACCATGGTATGAGAACTTACTTAGATGTGACACAAGAAGGGAAGATAATGTTTTCCAAGCCCCCACATGCCACATGTCCATTATGTTGGTACTGTTGCTGCTGGTAACTCTGCTGATGCTGCTGGCTAAGGCGTTTATGTGGAGAATGCGCTCGGGGCTTTCTTGGTGATCGTGGTAAACTCCCTTTTGAAGAAATTTGCATGATGATTAGTAAAATTTCCCACAAATTCATAACCTTTCAGCTCATCAATATTCTGTTCTTAAAGTTGGCAAATCTTAACGAAAGTCATATGTAAATATGATCAAAACACACAAACATAGCCTTTGGGGACACTGACAGATTCCAAAGTTGCTTTGATACATGGATTATGATATTAAACCCAGGTAAATGTACAGTAATAAGAATGGGACATAGTAAAAGTAGACCTCAATATGAGTATTATCTAGCAGGAAATAAGCTGCAGGAATTTGTGTATGAGAGGGAATTGTAAGTTGACATAATTCTTAACCTACTGATAAAGTAACACATTTGGAGAACTGCAATGGTATTAACTAAACTGTCAGCTGGCAAATAGTAGAATAATTAATTTTCAAGTATATGGATAAGAAAATATTCAGCAGGGTGTTCATATTCTACATAAAGCCAAAACTATAATATGCTTCTCATGTCAGGTCTCAAGGCATAAAGAAGCATAAAGAGCTTAATAGAGAATGTCTAGTGGAAGGCAACAAAGCCAGTACCAGAACCAAGATAAATGAATTACAAGGAAGGGCTAAAATCTTTATATACGTCCATCATGGAAGACAGAAGAGTAAGGGGTGGCTAGATCAAAACTCAACATTTTTAACCAGATTGAGGACATAGACAGTGAACAGTTCTTATAGATATGTAGGGATAGAACTGAAGGCATAACATGAAAAAATGCAAGAAACTTGTTAAGAAATATGTAAAGAAGTACTTTTATAGTATACATATGGTGGATAAATTGACCGGCAACATGGTAAAAGTAGACAACATACTAAAAATAATATGGTAGTACAGTAGCAGAAAATGTTAAAGAGATGTGGCCACAAAAATCTAAAATTTAATTCCCATACAGTGCAAATGGGTAGTCATTCACTGTCTGTTGGCAAATATCAGGATAGCTTTCAAGTATGTGGAAAAGGATATATTTAGTAAGCTGCCATGTCCAACATAAGGCCAAAACTAAAATATGCTTCTCAAGCTTCGTCACCACACCTAATGAAGCAAAAAGAGCTAATAGAAAAGGTTATGAGAACAGCAACATAGATGATACCATAATCAAGAGAGCTAAGTCACAGAGAAATCTTAGAGGCTTTAAATTTGACCAACTTGGAAGAAGAGTAAGGGTGACCTGGTCACAACCTATATATTCTTAAAACAGATCAATGACATGGACAGAGCAACCTGAGGATATAACATGAAATTAAGTAAGAAACTTACTAGAAACATGTAAAAAAATACCTTTTAAGTATAAGAGTAATAAATGAATGGAACTGATTGACTAAGGACATGGTTAATGCAAACAATGTACTTAAATCTAAGAAGAAGAATGAAAGCAGAAAATGTTCAAGAGATGGGGGCACATGAGTGTAAAACTCCTTCTGTGTGAATCTGAAGATTACTGACGTTACCAACTACTGGTTTTATTGTGTGTTACACCTCATGTAATGCACACTGCATGATAGTAACATGTCTGTGCACTGGATAGAAATATCAAAACTACTAGACGTTTGAAAGAATCTCTAAAACTCTATGGTTTAGATGTGTGAGCCTCCAACATAAAAAAAAAGTTTCTAACCTGGGCCATCAAATATTGCAAGAGGTGAGACTGCACGACCACGGGGTTTGGGAGATGGCATACGTCGGGGTCTGCGAGGACTTAAGGGACACTTGACCATTGGTTGAATAGTCTTACACTCTGGAATAGAAGAAATATTAAATGATAACTACAGTCTGTCAAGAGTATACTTTCAGACATGACACTTTACCATTATCACCACACTTCACCATCAGGTAATTTCAAACCATTTCATACTTAAGAAGAGGTTTGATCTCTATAAAGAAAAATAAATGAATGCATAAGATGAAAATGTTTGCATCCTACCCTGATGCACAACTACTTTCAATCACAAATAAAGATAAAACTTCACTATATGACATATCAAAACTCCAAAAATCCAATGCTTGCAAGGGTACTAGACAGTGAAACCTCCTACACTTCAACTTCCATTCAATCACCTCAGTCTGCACTGCATATTGAAGTTCAGTAACGTTTCTCAAAAAACTTAAGTAAGCTTATATACTACAATATATATGACAATGGTTATAAATCACAGTATCCCAAACATTTACTTAATTCAACAGAGCAATGGCTTATTTCAACACAAAGCTGCCTTTGATCACCATATCGACTGGGAAGGAGCTAAGACCATAGCTAAATCAAACTGTTTCAGTGAAAGAAATATAATCATGCTGGATGTCTGGCACATATGATCATAATGTAAATATGTCTTTTGGCCACTTTAAATGTAACAAACTGTTAAATAATTATCAAGAAGTATCCACCAGAATAACCCTGACCACACAATGTAAGGAGAGGAAGGTCAGATGTCAGGTCATATGATTAGTGCCCACCTGCACTCCATGGGGATTATGATACCCTGCCTCACTGATATCTGTGCTTTTAAGGTCATCAATACCTGAATCTACCTCACTCTGTCTGAGGATGTAATAAACGAAGGTACTCACAGTTTTTATTTTCTTTCCAGTGGTGATTGTATATATACATATATGCAGAAATCAGAGGTAAAACAAAGAAAAATTTGTACCTAATGCTTACCTTCAGAATCAAGGTCGAAGTCGTCATGAGAGAGCCTCTCAGGGCCGTATGCGATGAAAATGTCATCATCGTAAAAGAAGTCTCGCAGGCTCACCACCTGGAAGAGCAGGAAAAAGCCACATCTCAGTCAAACTTAATGTGGTAACATGTTTCATGTACAGTGACTCCACTTAGGTCACAGCAAACAGTAAATGTACACAAATACATACATTCTTGTGAGAAATGATCAATGTGTTGTGCAAATTGTGCTCACTCCTCATTTCCAAGGCTTCCAAGCACCATCTTCACTGCAAATTGATGAGGCAAAAAACACTTTGCAAAATAAGATTAGCCCCTAGACCATTCTACAGTGCCAGTTGCCTCCAGACCACTCTAGAACACACAAATGCTCCAAAGCTGATATAATACATGGTTGATAAAACTCGACCTAAATGCAAATTTATGAGGGCAAAACACAATGAAAGATGGCCTTTAAATCAATATCATCCAGCAGGATATAAACTATAGGAATCTGTTATGGGCACCCACAAAAATATATTCAATGGGAGTGAAACATGTACATAACATGTAGATTAACTTCAACAAAGTGAAGACTTAAAGAATGTGTCATGTGTGTTTGAACACAAAAAGATTTACATATCTATTAAAAATTACGAAAACCATTTAATCTAATGAAGTATACATAACAGTATGCACCCGCCGCTAACAACCATGATATGCATATCTGTATATGGAAATTCTGGAATTTCTTGCAAATGTGGGTTAAATAATGTGACAACATATATCACTCTTTTCTCGTTTTGAAAATGTTATCATTACCTTATGAAGTCCGAACAGGCTACGCAGCCCCATTCTGTAAAACATAAATGGGAGGGTGGCAAATGCTCCCTCATGCTCCTTTCTACAGATATCCATGCCTATGAGAGAAAGTGGCTTGGAATTCAGAATCATCCCCAACCAATCGCCTGAGTTGCACTTTAGGAGTATACAATGTAGTAAAGGGAAAAACTGCCTGCTGGCAAATATTACCATCGCATGCATATTCATGTCATAATGAGGACATATCACAACTTACATTATGTCAAAACTAGCATGTGCCTCTCAAGTTTGATCACTTTCTTTTAAAGATGCACAGTGAACTAAAAGAGAAGGAATATGAGAGGGCAACAAAGATGCTACAGTAACAAGAGAGCTAAATTAAAGATTAAGGTTAGAGGCCTTATGGGGTTTGTTATAACTTACGTTTAACGAGGTCTAAATCAGTTATAGGAAGAATATCGCAAAGGGAATAAGGAGAATAGGGAACGCAAGGTTACAATGTAACATACTTCAGGTAACAAGGGATGGCAACTGTATACAAATAAGGAATGACATTAAACAAGGATAAAAAAAAATGGGTTACAACACGGAGGACAACCTTAGCACAAGACACACACTTACACCACAATGGTAATCGTAAAGGAATGACACCAAATGACTAGCTGACCCAGCTGAATATAAGCTAGCCCACCATAATGATCAATCCATGGCATTAGAATTCATAAGACAATGCTAGTGCTTGAATACAAAGGAGGCCGATTTTAGTAAAAGGGCCTATGTGATTCACCGTAAAACGTGCTGGGATGGTGCTTAGCAAAGTCCAGCCTTTCTTTCCAGACAATGTATCGTGCTTGTGCTTAAGGCGCTTTACATATCATTGGAAAGACAAGAGTTCCAAGGCCTTTGTTATGTGGCAGAATTCAATTGCTACGGCCTCAATGGTTTTTCTCCCCCCCCCCCCCCCCCAGTACTGCAGCATGTTGGGGATATCTCCAGCGTGTTGCATGGAAGGGGATGACGACGAAGGAAGGAAGTTTGTGAGACGTACGTGTACTCTTCTGTCCCTAGTATGCAGAGGGAACTTGCGATACCCGAGTTACATTTCAATACGACATACAGTGGAACTTTTTTTCTCCATCTTATTGATGGCTGTTTCTTTCTCTTTTTCCTGTTTCGTAGGATATTCTTCTGAGTTTATGTGCCATTCACTTCATCTGAAAGGTTTGTTCTCTTTAGCTCAGTGAGCTGTGTGGCATTTTCAGGCTTGCAGTTCGTTTCCGTCTCCAATAGGAGCCTCTTTCGCAATTTAGTTTGAATCTCTTGCACATTTTTCATAATGATATGTCTATTACATATATGTAGTGCTTCAATAGTCAAACATATATTTCCCATTCATGTGTAGCTGTTACAGTGTAATTCTCGGCTAACGTGCTATTTTCTAACTATTTACACCTAATATTTGGTCGCCTGACACCTAAGAATATCATCAGCAAAGGATGATGATTTCACAATAAGTATGAGCTAGCGGTTATGCTGCTTTATAAATTATGACTTAATACTCCTCTACAGAGACCGAAGGCTAAGGTACAAACCTAACATAACATAACTTACCCTAGTCAAGATAAATATTGGGAGGAGAATATTCAGATAATCCCAATAAATTGCTATTAAGATGGAAACTCAGTACCACACTTACTAAACATATCTACTGATGAATAAAACAAGCTGAGGGAGTTTTGGTCCACTTGTCTATACTCCAGCCACTGTCTGGTAGAAAGCTGCATTCATGCTTCTCTCATCAACTGGCGGCCAACAGGCACGGAAATCCATTTATGCCAAAATGATAACATACATCGCGTACAACTCAAGTTTCTTCTTGAATTACATTCAAGTTCTCTTTATACTCACAATGCCAAAGTGAAAAACTGTTTTTTTCCTAAACTCTCAGGTCGCCTGTTATCTTATCCTTCCCATGTATTCCCATGCGACTCATTACATACAAGACATTCATATGGTTGTGTGAGTATTTCTACCCATCTCGCAAGCACCTCACTTTCTCACAAACATTTCATATCTAATTACTTATTCATTCATCGATATTCCACTTGAAGAAGTACTTTACTTATCTCATTTCTTTTAAGAAAGATAAAAGAGATCATTTGGCTTTCGTTTAGCTGGTGGTGGGTGATAGCAACTTCAGGAGTAGGGCGCGGACGCATGTATGACTGAGAGGTATCGCTCCTTAGCAGCTCAACAAACGTTCAGCCAAACCTTATACCGACTTACCTTTGCCTTCCACTTGCATATCCCTATGTCAGAGTACAGCATGTGAGGGCTGACTTCCCCAAAACCATCATCAAGTTATCTCCATATTAGCCACTTAAACACGCTTCATCAAATACTTATCACAGAGTTCCCTTACGATATTTAGATATCAAGTTTACGAGCATCCCAGCCGACTGCAATCGTTCTAAACTCCTCCAAAGATCGTCACGAATTATGTTCTGTTTCCTTCCGTTTCTACAGTGTAACCCAGATATTTGTAGTCCCCTAAATCTTCAAGGGTTCCTACAGTAAAGCCTCAAAATTTGTGCGCTAAAAATCAGCAAAGTAAAGGGGGGGGGGGGGGGGGGGGAAGGCGGACGAGCCGACTAGATACAGGGGCTCGTATCAGGTTAATTCCTGAGGAATCTTAAAACGTCAAGTGCAGAGAATAGGACATCAAGGTGATGAATCTAAATACTTGTATGCTAAGGGATGATCATCGTTCTCATAAGTCTAGCTGCAGTCATCACTCTGACGCCTTTATCTTTAAAAAAAGAAAAAAAAAAAAAAGGGCGCGGAGGGAGAGGGAGTCATGGTGATGACTCTTGACCCAGACAACTGCATCGTAACCCCTGTGATGTGAGGTTTTAAGGGGGGGGGAGGATGACTAACCTCACTGTGTCACCTTCATGATCAGGCGTTGAGGCGACGTACATGTGTGCGTGCGCGGCGGGCGGGTGGGTCGAGAGTAGGCGGCCACAGCAGAACTCAGTTGGGGACACCAAGTGTGGGCTGGGTGCCAGGCCGTCCCCTCAACCACTCTAGTGATCTACAGGGCAATGACAAGCCAGGCGGGTCACTTGGTGTGGTAGGAATAGGTTCTGGGTTATCGCCAGACACTGCTGACGTGAGGCAAGTGAGGGGCTCGACTATCATGTGTCGAGGGTACACACTAGTTGGTGCCAGGGTTAAGTAGGCGGTCTGACGTACAGCAGTGTAAGCAAATCAGGGGCCAAATATCAGGTGCCGATGCCACACACCAGCTGGTGCTGGGTCCGGCACACACCAGCTGGTGCATGTGGGTGAGGTGGGGAGTAGGTTGGAGAGCAGTGGTGTAAGCAGATGAGAGGTCGAATACCAGGTGCCAAGGCCACACACCAGCTGGTGCTGGGGCCGGCACACACCAGCCATCGGCCTCAACGCTCAACACATTGTAATGTGCACAGGGCGTCAGTCAGTCAGTCAGTCAGTCAGGCGCCAGGCACCTGACATTCTTACGAATCATTCTTACCCGCACCATCTCTTTACTCTCATATCCTGCCCATCTACAGCATCATCACCACACCTCTCACATCCCACCTCCCGCGTCGCTCCATACACCTGCTGGTATTAACGTGAAAAGACTCGAACCCTTTACTTTAGGGCTTGCTTCCCTCAATGCTCCATGCCGCGTTATATCCTTCTTCAATGGATTTAAGTCGCTCTTTCTCCTAGGCATAGCCAATCCAGGAAGGAATTATCTTTGGATAGAAGTCTGGGACTATGCCTTACAAAAAAAAAATGTTCAAGAGTATTTCACCATTTATCCCGCGCGTTTACCTCCCAAATAAGCACAATGATAAGTCATTCTAAGAACCTACTCGTGTTGAATGAAACATACTCGAGTTGAATAATCCATATGCGGGCGGTCAAGAACCTTACGTACGTCTACCTCGCCAATTTTTCTAACCCTATTCGGTGATGCAAGACGACAATAGCTATCCAGTACGGAGGGAAGGAGTCAGGAGCTTTGAACAGTGTCTTTAGTAGTCTTTACTCCCTCGTCTTTAAAGTTCTCAACACCCAACCTATCATTTTCACGTTTAGCATTTTTCTCTGCTGCATTCTCTTTATGAGTTCAACACCCAACCTATCATTTTCACATATCTAACCAATTTTTCTGCTGTATTCTATATGAGTTCAACACCAAACTTACCATTTTCACATATTTAACCAATTTTTCAGCTGTATTTTCTGTAAGACCAGTCCAACTTTTACCACACTAACCTGTGTTTCTGATAACTTCATCTATCACAACCGGCCTCGAATTGACCTAACAGCGGCCTGTTTGCTGTTTTGAATTCCTTGGTGCTTGTATTTTGTATTCGAAGAACATACTCCTACATTTCAGAGGCGTTTTCCATGCATTCTTCATTTAATATTGACTGAATATTTGCTACAGCAGCCGGCAAAAGATCGGCAAAATCATGCCCGAAATCGCGGACCAACGCGAATGACAGGAAAATAAAAGAAGAGATAAAAAAAAAAGTTGAAAACTTTCTGATATCAAGTTATCTTCCGGACAACCACAAAGAGACCTGGTATGAAGGTCGAAGAGTCCTTAGCCGATTGTTATACTAACTCTGGTATAAACTGTGAAGGATGAGAAAATGCCACACTCAAGTATCTAAACGGAAACTATTTACCACTTTAACCCGAGCGTGGAACTCTGGGCCATCTGGTTGGCAGCAAAGATAACTTGTTTTATCATTTAAGATATCAGAATTTCGAGGAAAACGTCATCCGCATGAGTGCAACGTTTATACAGATTTATTAGCATTTTTCGACAGTATCTCCCAACATTACGTATAATAAGCTTCATTCTGAGCTCTCTCTGAAACGCATCACCCACCACAGCTGTGGGAATGGATAAGACAGCTGCACAAACACGCAAATTTCCATTGATAGTTTTTCCTTCCTAAGCCACAAATATAAGAATTCAAAGGGGTTACAAATGAGGGAAAACTAGCCGGCCGTACTTTTAGAATGTTTGGAAAAGTTTCGTTTAAACGTTTAATGTTCTAGCGTTTCCCACTAGGTTTGGAGGGAGTCCATCCTGCTGAAAGATGCCGGAGATGTGTCTTGCAACTGCAGGATAAATAAGGTATGAAAGGGTTCAGCGAGTTGGAGCGGAGAATTGCGATCAATTATATCTAATGATGAGAGACATGAAGTTTACCAATAAATGTGAATAAATCTTGTACTTAAATGGATGACACTTTCCTCGAAATTTTGATAGATGGATAGAAAAAAATTACTTTGGTGAAAGGAACATAAAGGACACATGTCAGATGGGCTTCTCGGAATAAGATGGGGTCATCAGTGGGCTTAGTCCTAGAACCACTGTTCTTTATGTGTGGAAATTACTTGCCAAATGGATTGGACTCATACGTGAATAAGTTTGCAGATGATGCCAAGGTCATGAGATAGGTAAAGAATGATGAGGACTGCATCCATTTACAAGGGGACCGAGACAAACTCCAAAGCTAGTCTGATATTTGGTTAGGGGTATTCTACCCAGATTGAATGCAAACTAATATGGATGAGAGACAGTGAGAAGTCTCGATGAGAAAGAATACATGGGCTAGACACACACACACACACACACACACACACACACACACACACACACACACACACACACACACACAAGTAAAGCAATTCTTCATTTTGCTAAGAGCACAGGAAGCTATGAAGACGTGCTGCGGGGAACTCAAGCCTGGATACTGAGCACCTACTAACCCCTGACTGACTTACAGAGAAAATTTCAACGCAAACGGGATCCGAGAAGTGGAAAACGGATATAACTCGACCCCTCATATACCTCAAGCCAAGTCCTGAATTCTTTTGAGAGCCTTAACTACGGTTAGCACCGTTGGAACATATGGGTGGGTGAGTCAAAGCTACGGTCACCACTATCTGTTGGGACATACGTACGAGTCAACACTACGATCGCTATTGTGTTGGGACATACAACTCCTCCTGGCTCTGCTGTACTGTCCTGGTGACTGCCCTGCGCCTGGAGCAAGCTGGTATCATTTGTCATTTGCCAGCTCAATGCTCGCTCACCACCATCACCACCCACCACCAACACGTGCGAGTGTTGCCACTACCTGCGGTGCCGCACCCAACTAAGCCAATAACCATGCAGGTTGGCCATGTGAGTGGTGTCAGGGAAAGGTGAGGTTTGGGGTCGATGCCGGCCGTGCCATTCCGTCTGCCAGCTTGCCACAGCCAGCCCTAACCCACACCCGAGCAGTAGCAGATACACTTCCCAATACACAACCTTAAGTTAACACTCGAGCAGTAGCAACGTGTAAAGATACATTTACCAACACACAACCTTATGAAGTTAATTCTCGGTTAAGAAAAATTCTTTTTTAACATTTTCTCGTAAAAGAATACTCAGACGTGATTCACACCCTACCTACATCACATTTGACTAATGCAATAATGATTTTTTGGTTCGTTTCTTCTTAAAATAGCAGGCATTATAAGCTATCTTTTTTTCTCTCTCTCTGGAACAGCACATTATGGCAGGCGTTGGGGGCCACCTGCATGACTCACGTTAGTCCTCGTCTCCCCCCAACACACTGCTGATTCCCACCCCACACAATTCTCCCCGCCCTACACGCTATTCCCCCCCACCCCACACGCCGCTTGCCCCCATCCCGCACGCTACTCCCTACGCCGCGTTCCATCCCTTTCACACCGCAAGTCACATATACGGATATATATGGAAGCGAAAATGTCAAACATGAAGATGAAAAATAACCCAAGAGTTCTGGAGGAAACGGAGAACCCGACTTTTAAAAAAGGGGCTTGTATAGAAAAGCCTCGTCAAAACACGTAGTTCCTACGCTTATCGGTATTGGGGTAACAAAAGCCAGACATCACAATCACTCTTGAAATAATTCCTCAAAGAACAAATATCGAATAACATCATTATGTATAGAATCAGAGATACGATATACTGTCGTGGGAGCAAAATTATTTCAAAATACTTTATCGTCTGCTTTCGACACCCGATTGATGATCTACTATTCTTCAACTTTAAATCCCATTTAGTGTTTATACCGATGAATCCACACCAAACGCTTAAACTCACCTGCCTTCCCTTCACACTCCAGTACAAGGTCTTTTACTCGCACTGAACATTAGCTCCCTTAATTCGGGCCAGTGCAACACTGTGCAATGGGGAAGCAGTAATCTAGTAATATTCAGCAGTGCCAAAATGCAATATCTACCTAAGTACTCCCCTTTCTAATTCATTCATTTCCTACTGTTTAATTTCTACAAAATCAAAACTGATATCACAAAGACAAACTCGGCATGACCATACCCTCAACCTTAAACTCTATCCCACACCATGATCATCCCAAAATCAGCTTCGCAAAAGCTGGGATGTTGTATCGGTGTCATTTTTTTTTTTTCCTTGCGTGAAGCTGTGGTACAGGAGCTTGGGTCGCCCTCATGTAGGTTTCTTTACCTCTTTATTAGCCAGAGTGGACACAAGCCTTCGTCTTTATCACTTTTCTAACTATTATTTCTGAAACAAGCTCTCTTTATCACCTTTCCCACTACCATTTCTCTTCAATCATCCTTTCCCATTCACAGCAATGTTGTTCTTCCTCTCTCTCTGTTCTACACGTATCATTTCGGCCAGTGCTCTCGTTAGCAGTCTGTTTTAAATGTGTCTGGTCCCACCACGTATTAGCTGGACCAGCAGCGAGTGCTTCCCACAGCTTTTGCGTAAAGATCAGCCTAGTCAGAATAACCGTTGTGACGCAACCTTCCTCCCTCGACATTTGTCTTTGCGTCTTACTATAACTTCTTTAGCATCCGGGTTTACATACACTCAAGGAACTTATATCAACCCTTCATGCAATCTCTCTTTCTTATAACTATAATCGTACCTTCCATCCATAGTGACCTTGAGAAAGAAACGCTTTTCCCTGTGCTATGAGGACTACTATAAAAACAAAAGCAGTACAACTTTCAAATTTCTGAATGATCCTGGCAATGCTGATGGTGAGCAGTCCGTCGTAAACTAAGAAAGATGAACATAAGAGCAAAGTATGAGGCATGTCAATAAAGGGGGTAGAGAAAGGCTGTATATTCACCAAAAGTTGGACTACTAGAACAAACCAATTCTAAAATGCATACAATGTAATCCTAATTAATCACCTGTACGATTATAAAGTTAGCTTAATAGATGGTGGTCCAAGAGTGCTGACTTCCCCCTTCGGTTTAATCATTTTGATCATAATGGCCCTACACCCTCCACACAAGAAAGCACACGGATATGCAGACTTAGATCCACAGAAAACATATACACATACGTACACACATACCACCGCCACAAATACACTTGCGCTCTCCAGCTGTATATCCCCATGAGAGTAAAACCAGGAGGTGTGCGTGTGGGAGGGTCAGTAAGAGCGAGGCAGCAACATCAGTGGAGGTGGTGGTGGTGGACAGTGGGTGAGGGGGGCCCCTCAAGCATGGTGGGAGACAGTCATCAGGCCTCGACCCCATGACTCATGCCTGCCCGTCCCTCGTCACAGGTCTGTCCCACTATTACCAACACCAGACACCCGACCCATCCATTCATTCCCCAAACTCGCCACAGCCCCAGCCATACATTAACTAAGCTGCCACACTTAAAATGATTGGTTACATCTTAGTTCTATTACAAGCGTTACAACAGCTTGTAATTCGATGCTTCATTCATTGTTTAAATGGTTCCTTACGAAAACGTTCCCAAGATGCTAATGAATGACAAGTGGCAGTGCGTCAAGAACACCTTTAAGCCTGCTTCCATCAACAGCTGCAGTGTGTGTGTGTGTGTGTGTGTGTGTGTGTGTGTGTGTGTGTGTGTGTCATTACTACTTGTGTTACGGTGAGTGAGTTTTATTGTAGTGTGGCCTCGTCTCTTAACCTCATATATGCATGTCTTTTTTTCCTGTCCACACACACACACACACACACACACACACACACACACACACACATACACACACACACACAGATACACCAGCTAGGTGTCCATTTATCGGCCAGTCATGTAAGGATGATGGACAGCTGGGTGTAGTGTAAGCCGACTCCACGCCCAAGATTCGAACCCATGCGGGCCCGAGGTGACTCATGGTCATTAACGCTAACCACTACACCACGGAAAGGTGTCTGAGTTCTTATACATACTTGGCTCCATGGTAACAAGAAGGGAAGTTTCTTGTCATCTTACCTGTGAAAGAGAAAATGAGAAAACTGTCTCAGTTAAAGACATTCATGTGACAGCCATACATAAAATTTGACAATATAAGTGATCGCCTAAGTTAACTGCAAGTCTGAAATATACATTAACTCACTAGGACAAAAGGTCTAATAGCCAGGAAAATAACGTTTCAGTTGACAGTCCTATAAAGTAATACTGTAATTACAAATCAAGGGTAAACTGTCTTCACATAGGGAGCACTCACAAGTGTCCTCTTTACTGAAAGGAAAAATGTTCAGTGTCCATCACCAAGAGTAGCTGTTATGTAAACTTTAAACTGACTACCTTGGTTTAAGATTGACCATCTCTGTTTAAAACAAAGAGGAAATGACATTCCTTGTCTTACATCAGATATAGGGGTATATCTCTACCCTCTGGGACCAAGCAACAACTCTATTCCTAGGTTTACTAGCCTTGTTATCAAGTGCAGACTGGCTGTTACCTCACCCAAAGTAACCTTATATACACTGTACCTTACTTAATGTATAAGTTACGTGTTTATCCAGTGTTCCTAGATTTTCTATAGAAAGATATATAGTTTTCGATATTTTGAGAGAAATCAGTTATCAGTCATACGATCATACTTTCACTATACTTATGGTACCTCTTACTTTTCCACTGGCGTTATTTTTCAGTTGACAGAATACGCAGGGAGTGTGCGCAAAACTCTCATTCCTTCGACACGCACTAAGCTTTCATTTCCTCCGGAAATCACAGCAACCATGTTATCCGTGACGAGAGTCGTTACATTAACCAAAGGAAGTGCGACAACCCCTTCTCTTCGTCTACAAAAAGGTTACTCTAGCCTGTAGTCCAAAACACCTCTGGAAATTTCCATAGTACTTAAGTCTTTAGCCAAAAACGCCTTTAGTAATTTCCATAGGACTTCCTTTCCTTCGCTTTTTTCCTATGTACACAAGCACAGCGTATGGGACAGGTGCCATCCCTCTTCGTGCTTTGAAGGGCTGTGGTTCTCAGCTTGCGCCCGTGCTTGCTCGTCATTTTCTCGTTTTCGCTTGGCTAAAAAAACATGCATGGGTTCATCCTATCTCACAGAGGAGTGACCATTTTCACCCTTCTAACTATCGTTCTACATCTCCTGACTTCTACTATTTCCAAAGTCTCGGAATCTCTCCCTAATTCCCATTGCAACTGTTCATTTGTCTTGGAAACTCCACATTACACAAATACCTAAGGCTGTCGCTGAGAAACTGGAGTGGCATATACTGAAACTTCCAAAACTGTCTACAGTGGGAGTCATTGGTCCCTGTATGGAATACAGCTCTTACATACAGGGTAGTTCTAGCTCTATGTAATAACAGGAAAGAATCGAGTCTAAAGCAATCCGCCTTCTCAACCCTAGCGATCTAGCCTCAAAATTCGACCCATGTGCCCTCTGAGGCAGTGTTGGTTCTGCCTCCATTTCTTTAATACTTTAGTTTCAGCTCCCGAGAACTAGCTCATTGCGTGCCTCTGCCAATAGCTAGACCACGTAATACTCGGCAAGCCACTGCGTCATATGATGATGGTGCGGTCGTCGGCGATTCAGGGTTGGGCCGTTGTATTGACTACTTCTTTCCCTACGCCGCTAAGCTTTGGAACTCTTCACCTCTACATACAACCTGCCACTTTTCGAAAAGCAAGTTTTCCATATCCTTAAAACTTCTTAGGTAATAATTTTTCTTCTTTCCGTACCCCAACATTCTTTTATAGTCATTTTTAATACCTTACTGAAAGCCTGGCCTTGACAAGGACTGGAACCTTTTAACATAAAAAAAGGCCTTACATCATCTGTACATGTTTTTATGCATTTCTTACGCCTGGTCTAGAGGGATACTACATCCTGGTGGTTTTTATTCCTAGTAATTCTACTAATGAATGAGATGCTATAGACATGCTTTCATATACCCTCCGTGGGTTATATACGTTCTTTATTACCTCCACAGTTAACAAGGTCTGGGACCAAGACAACCGAGTTGATCGTCAGTGCGGTCGGCCAGAGTCCGCAACGCTCCATTCAAACCATCACAATTAGGGGGACTTTTCGTTGTCTGCTGCAGTGTAAACACTAAATAAATGATTGTCTAATGGAATTTAGAGGCCACATTAACATGGCAAACTCATCCATATGAAAAGGGTGTACACAAGGAAAGTAATAAAACCAACGCGGTATTATAACTTGTAGTGATGCTGTTCCTGCAGCGGAGTTGGTCAAGCATATGCAACGAATGGCCTTGACCGAAAACCCCCAACCGACCACCTGGCAACGTCAGCCGTGGCCATAAGGAAAATACACAAGAAAAACAGGGAGTACCAAAGCACTGTGAACTCTACACATGCTTCCATTGAAGGCATTAAAGTAGAAAAAAAAAGAGACAGTGTTCAGTATCGAAATTACAGAGACGCAATAAGCTCTCACGAAGGTGAAAGTTTATTGGTCAAAATGACCTCCATCGGGCATGGCGGGGCTACCCACTTCCAGATGGTTCCAGCAGTAAATTATCAATTGGCACAAAATACTAGCCTTCTTGTATCATTACCAGCAAAGTGTAAGGTACCTGATGTCAACAAAGCAGGTATTTCTGGGGGATTTTCTGTAAGATATTCCATGGCTTTCCTATTCAGCGGCGTGGTTGGTTTGTGGCTTATGTTTGAGTAGTGTCTCATAAATATGTTTGTGTCTTCTTTGGGAGAAGGGATTTCATTAGAATGGGTCAGGAGTGCTCCATGAGTTGAAGCTTGAGTGGTCGCATGAGTGGATTTTCTTTAATGTGCGCCAATCTGGTTAGCGTAGGGTCCTGTGATTCACTGTGCTGAGGAAAGAGTGCCAGCTTTCAAGTCTGTCAGTGATTAGTATACGATGGTGTTATTTAGAAAATACAACGGAAGACAATGTACACATGCGTATGCCGCTTACGTGGTGGTGTGGTATTCAAAGGAAGGCCATGTAGCTATCAAGAACTGTATGACTTCCAAAGCGACTGACGTGTTATTTTTCCAAGGACTCATAAACAATGTTTCCAGGAAACGCGTCTCTTACATCCTTCTGGCCTCCTAGACAGTTATGGTTATCTCTTATATATATATATATATATATATATATATATATATATATATATATATATATATATATATATATATATATATATATATATATGCGTGTGTGTTCAAGAATTTATATAGTCACCACTTATACTGTCTTCTATTCTTATGGTTGAGAAACTTTTATCACAGATTTCAAATTCATGTAAAGAGACCTGTAATGCTATTCATATGTACTGGTGAACATAACCCTATACAAAATCATCAATATTCATAAGAGAATCTGTCAGACTTATATAAAAGTTATTGAAAATATGAATGTCTTGGTTTGGAATGAGAGAGATATTTCTTGGACGTGCTAGGGTGGGAGATGCGATGTGTCGTCATAATGCCGGAGGTGGGAGGGAGGGTTGGCGGAGCGAGCCAGTAAACGGCCCATCACAACATAACTGCTTCCACCACACTCCCAGTGTGGCAAGTCTGCAAGTTCAAAATACCTGTAATCTCATGGTTTTATAACGGGCTCCAGTAAAGCTGTTTGACGTGGCATAGGTGAAGCTTACTGTCCTTTCAGTAATGGTGTGAGCCATGGTGTATGAGTGTGTTTTTAGGTTGAGGCTGTGAAGACGAACACACTAACTCTCCGTCACGCTCGCTCACCAACCGCTCGCCCCACTCCACCGAACTTCATCATCAACCAATAAATACAGTATCCTCTAGCTTTACAGTAAACTCTGGTAACTTACACAAAAAAAAACACAAAATTCTGTCAGGCTCCCTAATTCGAAAATATAATTCAAGCTACACGACATGGCGAGTGGAGGTGTGTGTTGTAGTACAGAATTCAAGATACACGCCGTGGTGAGTGGAGGTGTGTATGTAGTACCGTTCTGATGCCAGTCACCCGGTCCGCACATTCTGCTCAGCAGGTAGTGAAGGTCACCGCTCCGCTGACTCGCCAGCTCTTACGACACCACACAATTTCCTTTAGAAAAAAAACATATCACCTGTGCTGATTCTGTCACCCAACGCATACTTCCTTAACACGACAGCAAATCTGATCCAGAAAATGCCTTAATATTGTAAGCCCGGTCCTAGCCAACCTGTAACTTCTGTTGTCTCATTTGTGACAAGCTTGCGGGAGCGTGTGCATAAAGCCGTCATCTTTCGAAACTCTGTTAACCAAGCTCAGTTCACGAGTGAACACCAACTTCGGCACATTATTCTAAAGTACAGACCAGTGGTAGGACAACAAAACCGGCACGACATTTATCTCCTTTGTGTGTGTGTGTGTGTGCATTAAGATTTGAGCATCTCCACTTAGAGGAGTGACTGGAAGCGTTATATGAAACGGCAAGAGGTCAAGAAGGTGCTAAGAGTACATGCAATTTATTAGTCTTCACCTTACAAACTTTGAAACACCTTTACATCAATATAAAGGTGCTTGGGGTGTCTCCTTAAAAGCTGACCAAGTTTATTTCATCCTGACCGTAAACTATGTGTAAACGTTCACCTAAATGCAGGTTCATAATTGTACACCAAATTCAGAAGCGCCTCTATCTACCTCATGTTTTGTAGTCTCCGACCATGTACACCAGTCAAATACTTTCTGATCAGAGACAAAACTTCACACGTCGTGGATGTACACATTCTCAGTACCAAAGTATAGCTAACGTACAATACACACCTTTTCAATCTACGATGTTTTATGTAAATCCTGCTAAATGTACATTTCGTATACATTTTACAAATGTAATTCATGAAGTGTTTATCATGTCGTATGTAAACTAGGTTGTTATGAGGATACAGTTAGTACTAAGGTATATTACCTTCAGTATATATAATCTACGCATATCTGCGACAGTGTATTTACTACGATGTGCAACAGTTTATGTATTCTGAAGTAGGTACAATAACTGAGAGTAATTCCCCAGTTAGATCTAATAAAATATACAATCTTAAAGACACCAGTCTTTGCATGCCATTATTCAAAGCAGGATCATATGGGTGTAGAAGGAGGCATATGTGTTGCGGGGGGAAGAAGCACCATTTCCCCAGGCAGTCATTATGGTGACGCATACACTGTCAAGTGACAAGTGTCACGCATATTAATAGGGATACCGTCATATTTCCAGTGGCCGAGAGTTACTGCACCATATACGGTGCGGGCTTTGCCTGGATTTCGTCACACGATGTTAACGTAGTACTCCGGGCAGCTGAGGAGCGGATGTGCTAGTCAGTCTCATACACAGAAGTTTCCGAAGTTCTCCACACCAGCAGTGCCCTTCCAACCACTCCGTCGGTGCTCTTCCGTCCATTCCTTGCACAAGTTCATATCCCGCTCCTGTCTTGAGTGCGCCGCTCTATGTTCGCTGTGGATTAACATCTTCCCAGCGTTGACGACCTTCCTAACCCAAAAGAACTTTCAAGGATTATAATTTCAATTCAAACGAGAACAACATTAACTCTTACCTATTGCCCGCCGCCAATAACCTCCCCTGCATTAAATTTACGGGACTAATTAAAGGCAGTGAACATTTCACCATTGCTAATTACTCCAAAACGAAGCTGCGCTACCTCCCACCTCTTCGAGTTTACCTATTACAACTTGGCTCTTCTTAAGCCGTCTAGCACAACCAACTCCTCTGATGGGGAACACAGAACCTACGTTGAAATACGTAATCACTCCAGTCCAAATCATAATATAAGGAAGAGGACCCGAGATAAACTGCGTTCGCCACAAAGTCGTGCAACCATAAGACAGCCTCGCTCGCTCAACAACTCGATTCGTAATTATGGTACCTCTCAAACAAGCGTGGCGCTAGACAAATCGGTGACAAAATACTATTCATAATACTGCAAAATCAACTGCAGAAGATGCGTTGATGTATGAATTACTGATAACACGCACTGAGTTAAGTGGCCACCTTAAGACAATCCACCCCAACAGACACCAACATCCTATCTGGAAAAAAAAATGCACCTCAATAGACACCAATAACCTAGGTATCCGGAAAAAATATAATGTCTGCTGCTACAAAAGTTTTATTGTACAAATAATCATGCTATGCAACGTGACTCGCAATGGTGAGATTATGCTACGACCATCATTAGCACGATAGCTATTCGCAGTATGATATAAACGCAGTGAATGTGATTAAGGATGGGAAAGGAAGCCCCGGCAAGTTCAATTTCCAATTACGGGTCCAGCTCACCTGACGAGACACGGCGCTGACGAAACTCACAAGAAAAAAAAAAGAACATCGTTTCGGTGATGATAAAAATCTTTTGATAGAAACCTTTAGAAACAGCAAGAGGGACGGCTGGAGACAGCTTCTCTGTGGAAATTCTTCCTACCAACTATTCTTTATTGATGACTATACCCGGTGCCAAATCAACGTCACAACGAAGCTGACTGACGCCGGGGGCGAACAGTAAATGATTACAAAATGCTTTTGTTGGCATATCTGCCTGTGTTGGCCTTTGATGATAGTGTGGCATTTTACAGCAAAACTTAGCTATCTGGTTTGTTGCATGTTTGATGTATGTGGCTTCTCTAAAAACCCCTAAGCAACTGGTCTTAAATTTAAAGCTCTACAGCAACGGGTTATTTTCGTCTCACAACCTTCTGCATGATATTACCGAAGAACAGTTATAGTAATTCATTCATCATACTGAAAAGAAAAAAAAAAACCAGTTTGGGAGAATGCCTTATACATTACGATGTTTTTGAAGGCTCTTTATACCCACCTTCTTCGATCAGTCCGGCTGTTGGAGGCAGCTGCCTACGCATGCACCAAACTGTGACTAGCCTAGCACACGAGTAGCAGCTATTCGTCGAAGCCTATTCAAAATTTCTCCAGTGAACAACCCAACGTGTTTCTCTTAGCTTAACGCAACTCATAAGAAGTTCTTTGACTCTTAATGCTTACAGTTGTCATCTTTCAATCAATTCTTTATACCTTCTGATTTCAGACGTAATAACATGCAGAGTCTTCCACTGCTATCGTGCCAATAGGAAAATGATTTCGATTGCAGGCGGGGAACTCTAAAAGAGTCAATTACGATTTCTCTATTACCATCTGCGCTTCAAGGTTTTCAATCATTTCCAGAGGCTCAGCTCTGAAATAGTGTCAATGCCGGCTGCTGAGAGATGTCTGGACACTTTCTACCTCTCTGCAGTTTCGTCCGCCCTGAAGGGTGATGCTAACACGGATGGCTGATCCGTAGAGCGGGGAGGGACCTTGAAACATATAGGAAAAAAAAATGCATCACCTGGTGAAGGGGACACTAAAATCTACCGAAGTGGTCGTGTGCGTATTATAATGTGTCCCCCGCTAGTTCCAAAATGTAGTGTTTGTCTGTGTGGAGCAATGTGACAAGGGTTGGAGAGATGGGAAACTTAACAAAGGCAAGCCGATCTTCACAGTCTCCAATTACCGATGGTCGTGACGGACCGGCCACCTTTGACCTACACCAACTCTACTTTCCCTTCACAACTCTGGTCAACGGGACACAATGGTGTGTCAAGAGTTGGTGGGGCGCCCGCGTTCGTGGTGCCCCAAGGGACGGACGTTGTCGGGGGCGACCGTGTTCGTGCTGCCCCCAAGGGACGGACGCTTGCCGGGGCGACCGTGCTCGTGGTGCCCCAAGGGACAGACGGTTGCGGGGGCGACCGTGTTCATGGTACCCACGGGACAGACCAACGGGAGCGAGGAGACAGCGTTCGTAGTGACTGTGAGTGGAGTGATCAATGAACCATTACAACTGTGTGACGTAAGTTGCCTCGATTCGATTCGACGGCACACACAGGACTCGACTATGTTGCAGTTATAACTTTTGAGTAAAAGGGTGACAATGACAGAAAGCCGCGAGAGAAATACGTCCATAAACGGCGAAGCACTGTGATCCAACAGACGATTAAACAACAAAAACGCTCCTTGCATTAGTAATGGCCTTTCCATTGAAGATATAAGCAGCAGGTCCTAGACAATAAAGACATGAAGTTTTACAGGTCTGGCGTAGCGCAAGGTGCTGACACTGACGAGGGTTAAAATGGCAGATGTTCATGATCAACATAAAAGAAAAAATAACTCGAAGATCACATCTTTTGCCATCAGAAAGAGAGAGAGAGAGAGAGAGAGAGAGAGAGAGAGAGAGAGAGAGAGAGAGAGAGAGAGAGAGAGAGGTTAACGTACTTGAAAAATAGTGGGAAAAGTGTAATATTTGCGCATGCACGTGCGGATGTTACTGTTAACTAATTAGGAATCGTGTCCGACAACTTATATGACGTTGGTGAAGGCTCTCGTGAGTAAGAAGCCGATTTATGGGGGTAAAGAAGAGAACTAACCTGGTGATGCTTCCTCCTAACACACCCACACACACACATCAGTTCTGTCTCCAGACACGGGCTGCAGGCAATGATCACAACACTATCTTATCTAACACGCATTAAGATAAATACAACTCACGTACAGAAAAAAACCCACTGATTTCTGAAAGATATAACTAAAATACTGCTGAGATCTTCTGGCGAACTCCTAAGAGGGATAAGGTAACAGAGTGCCACTTACCCAACACGCTCGGCAATGGTCCAGCAAGGTGTCTTTCCTCTACATATGTTGAATCCAGACAACAATAATTTTTCTCTTATCATTCCTAAACCTTTGAAAGGTAATGGCAACGAAACACTAAGGAAATATTTAAGAAAAAAAGGGGGGCTTTTTTTTTTTTTTGCTTTCCGAATGGAACCCAGAGTGGCGCTGTCCTCTTGGTGCATGTTCTCTTGCACTTTACATGCGTTATCCACTGGTGTGAAGACTGCAGCACACACGCACTGACTGAATATGACAAACTGACAACTTACACACGCAATGGCAAGAAGCACACACACACACACACAGTGGCACATGGACAGAGGCAGTAAGAGCGGCAATCTCGCGTTATCAGAGCGTTAAACTCGCCCGTGCGCGCGCGACTTTGCTCCTGTTACCCAGCCAAGACTCTGTTCCTTCTCTCCCGCTACGTCCTGTACCACCATCCCTACAACAGCGATAAAGACACCCCAGCCACAAATGCTAATACGCCCCTCACACACCTGCACCTGCGACCACCACTTGAGAAGGGGCACATATATAGAAACCGCGTGTATGGTCGTAGAATCATCGTGAACAGCTTACGTAAATTTTCAAGGATTTTTTAACCGACGCTAATTGCCTTAATGACCCTGGCAGTCGATAGGCCTAAAGCCCGAATCACCAACCATCCCCCTTGTGACGAGCAGAAAAGCTGTCCCCAATATTTGAGAAAACGTTCGACTATACGACGGAGGACCAATGAGCGAAACGACGAATATGAGTTCGTGTACTGAACCGTTGGAGAACGTCAAGAAGCCATTACCTCCATCAAGTACGACCCCCGCGTATGATGACGTGACATCTGACCTGACCCTAATTAGTCAAGGGCCTGGGGCATGTGAACGCAAAGTTCATGACGTATTTTGAATACTTGTCGACTTAAAGGTGAATAGCAAGTTTGGTCTTTGGGTCTGGACTTTTGAGACGCCCTGTACTGTTTTATAACACTAGAATTGACGTTACTGGATGATGTTACTGTGGAACCTTAAGTAAAACACCCACTGGAGTCACCATCACAGCCGCATGCTGGAACCCCTGGATGAACCCCCGACTGGGAATACCACCAGAGCCACCTGGTGGAACCTCGGGTGACACGATCAGAGCCAGCTGACACACCCTGTGCCAGCTGTGGCACCTCTCACACCATGACCACACCTCTCTGTACTTTCCTCAGCTCAAACAAGACAATGTTGTATTCCTCTAGACTTATTGTTAACTGTGTGCGACACATAATCTCCCTCCACAAGCAACACTGACTCTTCCCTCCACACACATCGCGCACTCCCCTCCCTCCACATGCAACACACACTCCCCCTTCCTCCACAAGCAACATGCACTCTCCCCTCCCTCCACATGCAACACACACTCCCCCTTCCTCCACAAGCAACACGCACATTCCCCTCCCTCCACACGCAACACACTCATACAAGCTCCTCCACTCTCTTTACATCGAGTATAATCACCAGTAACTACCCAACACCCGGGATCTATCATACAAATTACTGTAGATTACATGATTCAGAACCTAACGACTTTCTAGAATTCTAATGGAAGGTTCAGGTTAGAACGCTGATTCACGAATCATCCGTTCACAGGAATATTCTGTATATGTTCTTATGTCTCGTAGGAGGCTTATGTCTCCTAACCTCACTGAAGAAAATGAAATTTTTGTAAAACGAATATCATCCTACCTTAAAGGTTTCAATTATATATATATATATATATATATATATATATATATATATATATATATATATATATATGTATATATAAATAATAGGGAACGACTGGTGGCTATCTCTACGTTGAGAAACTGGAAATGCGGGACTTACTTCCATCATTACCATGGTAGCAAAGCAGGTGGAAGCAGCAACTGACTACTCTCAATTACCCTGGCAATAATGCAAGGCGTAACTAGTGAACACAGGAGAGTATTTTCGTCAACAAAGGAAGGTGTACAATTTCCGTTGCGCGTGAAGTGATGCCAACTCCCACACCACGACTAGAGTCCAAGTGCGCATGTTAGCAACGATTTGCATCTGAAAACTGTAACCATATCCTCAAGCGATATCATCATATCATCGCTTTGGCCACAAAGACAACCAAACCATATTGCACAGTGCTGCAGCAGGGTCACTGCCAGAGCAAGAGGAGAAGGTACAGGGAAAATGCTGGCAAATACTGGCCCGTGACAAACAAGAACTTATGACGTCTATCCATTTACCTATTACTCCTTTCTTTTTTCAATGGGTATGAATGTCAAATTAGTTATGGGTCTTATGCTATTCAGTACTGTAGATGCTGAGAAAGAAGTGCAGTATGTAATGGACTTGAGTTGAACTTTCTTCAAATCATGAAGTAAATTACAAAAATATTTTCATAAAATGATCATTTCATGTAAAAGCCAAACTATAGTTACGCGTCTTATGTCGTTCAGTTCCTTGAATACTGGGGAAATAACTGTATAAGGTTGCGAGTGAATCTGATTTAGAGTCTTTAAAACTGCGACCATTATCTCGAATCATGATTCCCAACGAACGGGAAGGTTGATGGTGAAAATAATGCTTGCCAAGCTACGTCGGCGACACAAGTAACATCGATGATAAACTCTGCGAAATGAGCACAATCTAATGTTATATGTAAACAAATAACCCTGCGTCCAGTAACTGTCTGTGTTTGTTCTTGTCTTTTTGCGACCTGGCAGGATGGAGTTCACAGACGAAAACGATCTCTTCTGTGCTATGGGGAATGACAGATACGTACATATCGGCAACGTAATTCACAGCAAGAACCAAACTCACGCCTACTCTAATGAATACCATACCCATATGAAGAATACGGGTAGGCACAATACCTACCTCAAAATAAGATCATAAGGATCTTTAAACCTTGGCGTTATGGACTACTCACACTAAAATATGACAACAGTTTAAGACTGCTGTACCTCCTGGTGCGAATTTGGCAAGTATAACGGTGTTTCTTCTTACAGGAAACTTACGACAGCTTAGCATCTTCAAACCCGAACATCAAGACCTGCCATTATCATGCAGACGCTATAATGTGTGGAACCCCTAGTCCGAATGCTGTCACATGCAGTCCGGGTACGAAATATCGAATTATGTTGCATTTCCAATACTTTTGCACAAAAGATAAATAGGAGACAAAAATATCCTTTTTTTGAAGAACAAGGAATGTAAAACTAATCAATAAGTACACATTATCCTCGCTATGTTTCCAACATTTTCAGGTAACCATTTCAAAATCGGCTGAGCGTACGATGATGTGAGTCATGTGTGCATGAGTTGTCTAGAGGATGTACCTAATCAGAGGGCCATGGTATGAAGCAACAGGAAACAGACGTAGCTGGACTGGGAATATTCGGGCATCGTTGGTTTACTAAAGTCTGAATGAGGAATACCGTAAATCATCCAGTTTAGAAAATGCATCACTCACTGAAGTTTGAAGACCAACGTTCATATGAAGTGGGGGTTTAGTGTGAGTTATGAATAGGGGGAAAAGTTGTACTATTTTTTTTCCCCTTGCATTCCGTTTCTAGAACGCGTCTGAGTGCTATGACCCACGATGATAGATTCGATTCGACATATACTGTCACTCCAAAATGTTGAATACTCTTGGTCGTTTGACAATATACTTGTTATGTAGGAATTAAATCAATCTATCATACAGCCCCCTATACGTTCATTCAACTTGAAACCAGTATGTCACGAGAGCAAAACTGAAGCTGTTTAGTTGCGAATTATACAGCATGACTGTAGGCGCACTTGTGACTGATCCTTGATGGAAGGGTTTCATAATCACTAGATGAAAGAAGCGCCCGAGTGCACTTTCCCCGTCTCAGGCTCTACGTGGAGTATCCTACATAAACGAAACTTGGCAGAGTGATACTAGGTCCTCGGGTGCTTAGGGACGAAGACAATAAATACTGTCTGATTCTTCATTCTCTTTTAGACTTTGCTTTTCTATGAGATGTCAACACGGTCGGGTGATGTTGACGTCACAGTTTTTTTTTTTCTTCTTCCATAAGCCCTGAAGGCCAAACCGGTCAATACCGGTGACCACGCTGGGCACAGCAGCACAGAATTCGAAGCCTAGCCTACGGGTCGTGACGTAAGCCAGCCATGGAGCCTATATCGCTGCTGATGGCACGCATTCGTATCCAAGTACTTACGCCATCGAGGACCTAAGACGACTATTCAACACATGGCTTGCACTCATCAAAAACACTATGGGAGGCACGGTGGAGAAATCTAAGGCCCTGAGTGAAGTATTTACAGTGTATCTGACCACTCAGGTCGTGGGACTTAGTCTTTAACATCTTGGTTTGCTAACGTTACTCACTTTACCAACGTGTTCTGTACCATAAAACAATGTACGTAGCAACACCGTAGTCTGCAAATTATTCAAAAATCAAAGATCAGGATGCTTTATTTTTTCTTTTCTTACATATTTTTTTTTTTATTTACATGCTCTTCTAGTCAATGACATCGGTAATTACTTGTGGGTATCTCTTGATCTCCCTCCTTGTACTATATAAGACCAATACTTGCACATTTTTTTAAACCCTGCTGATAAATCAAGTTACTATGGTATCAGAATCCGATTTCTAAAGGCTTAAGTAACTCTCGCACCTCACCCAGGCTTGCACATTACCTGTCACTCAGGCTCGGAATGTGCTACGGCTAGAGTCGACGTCTCTGCCGAGGTTACATAAAAAAAAGAAAAAAAAATCCGTTCGTAACACTACGTCTGGCAACCCGCCCTCTGGCTCCCGCCTGCTACTGTCGTATATTTCATGTACGAACTCCGTCGTTACATTCATAGTTTCCTTGACACATGTCACCGATCTATTCCTATAGAAGAGAAAAAAAAAAATGTATATGAAAACTATGGCAAACGTGGTTAAAGGTGCCGCCGGCATCACACTAGCTCCACAACCAGTCACACGCTCACTTTGATCGCCATCACTACTACAGCGACTTCGTCACAACCAGCACCTCCCTCCCTACCATCATTTCCATGACAATCATAGTCTCCTCTGAAAACACGTCCCTATCATCGGCATACCTCTCTCTGCTACCATCCTCCTCCGCACCAACCACACTCTCCTGTCAACACCTCCCGCATCAACTTCTCAATTACCACCATTTTCCTCACTAACTTCTGGATCAAAATACAGTGAAATAAAATCTCCATTTGCCGTATAGCAGCTTCTCGACCAACACCATTACAAAAGAAAAGGAAAAAAAAAGATCACCGCTTACAAACGGATTACTAGCAACCCCTACGCCATCTCCATCATCATTAGCAGTGAAGTAGCACCACCATCTCCCTTACCACAAATACCAACACTAACATACGATCTCTCCTCCAGACCCACCTCCCCGGGCTACGCTTCTCACCGACCTTCGTAATCTTTCTAAATGGCCTTTAAGGACCTACCCTTTTGACTGGCAATGAACGTAACACGCCTGCTCTCTGCCTGGTTACCATACGTTCCCAGACCTCACCTCTTCCAAAAGCCAGATGCTAGAAGCAAGGCGCTCGGGCGGTCTCGATAAATTCTCTCTCTCTCTCTCTCTCTCTCTCTCTCTCTCTCTCTCTCTCTCTCTCTCTCTCTCTCTCTCTCTCTCTCTCTCTCTCTCTCATTGGGCGTTAAGTGTATCACTTACTTGCGCGAGTCTGTCTTGCTGATGGAGTGGCCTTAACCAGATGATCTGGCATCAGAGCTAGTATAATATTTCCCACTCCCACAAAAAAAAAAAGTTATTCAGCACAGCTCAATCAAACACATTCTACCTGTGAATATGACCTATAGGAAGACTCGATTTACTATCTGATCCTAATACTTCACACAGAAACTATACAAGTATTGTTGGAGCGCTTCGTGACCGTGCATGAAAAAGGATATACACCTCACACCAGCCCGCCCAACCTCCTCCAACCCCTCACCTTCCCTTGCTTTGAAACAAACAACCCCACAACATGGGCCATATATGTCGCGCGAGCGTGTATGGTCTTAAAATTCCAACATAAACACATGAATAAAAAGGTGTTCAACCTTTTTTTTTTTTACCAGTCGTGGCTATAGACTGTCGCTGACGACTTTAATGACCCCGACAGCCGATAGGCCTAACGCCCACATAACTCCAGCCACTACCCTATATCACTGAAGATACCAGGTATATACACCTCTAAATCATAGCAATACACCCTTACGTTCCATTACGCAAATATGAGCAGTATCTATTTCTACTATAGAAAAGTGAATGCAGCATAATTATATATGGTGCTTATCATATCTGTAAATCCAGGTTTTATTTCCACGACAAAGTACGCATAGCATGTGTCGCTAGCACACAACACCGACTTTTAGACAAGCCGCAGGAGCAGCTACACTTTAACATGCGATTTTTACTTCACTGGTCTTTGCCAACAGCGCCAAACACTTGACACTAACGCCGGTAATAATATACCGTGGTAGGAGACAGTGCTAGTGCTCGGCACTAAACTGGCTGTACCGATCTCTGCACATCTCTCTATCGTCACAATGCATTTCTCGTAAACATGTTACCCAATCAGCTTTGCGTTCAATGATTTCAAAGAGAACTATTTGGCATACAATAAACTATTTGATAAGCTCTGCGTTCAATGATTTCAAAGAGAACTATTTGGCATACAATAAACTATTTGATAAGGATCTTGCATGAAATAATTTCACTATAATACTGTCAGGTGAAAGATATTTTTTATCAGACATTATCAAGGCACGACCTAAGACTTGTCGATAGCATCTCCTTTCGATACGCCGTCAGCACGCCATCCACCCGTACAATGTCATCCGTAAACAAACACACGGACGACTAAAATGAAACGAGAATGGGTACACATGCTGCTGCTGTTGCTGTTATATACAAAAGCAGCAGCAGATGGTCTATATTATATGTTTACGGTCCCTGACGCTATGCCTCGACGAAAGTAAAGGAACAATTTCTCCATCTAAGGCGTCCATGTCCTCATCCGCGTTTAAGGCCACATCTTCGTTAACCTCATCCGCGTTTAAGTCCACATCTTCGTTAACCTCATCCGCGTTTAAGTCCACATCTTCGTTAACCTCATCCGCGTATAGGTTCCACATCTCCGTTAAGTTTTACATCTTGAGTTTAGTTCTCTGCCACTCTTTGCTGTAGGGTCATGTAACTTCATATACTGGAACGTACCGATTAGCTCGTCAGCATCCCACTAAAAGTGGGTCAAACTGACATATATCTCCCGCTTATGGTAATCCGCCGTTGCCTACGTCTTTACTTTCCTGGTTGAGGGTTGGACAAATGTCAACACTGTGTCGGCAAAAGTAATGCCAACGCTCTAAGAATTACAGTGTTCTTAGACCAACAAAGATGAATCCAGCTACATTCAGTAGCAATGTATCATTCATACTCCTAATACTTACACACAAGTGACTTAGGTTCCATATACTAATGAGATATAAAGTACCTAAATAAATATACATAACGTAGCAAGAAATATTATTTCACAGTTTTCTGACGCCTTTTCGAGTCGTCTCGCCTGATATTCCTTGTAATAGCAGTTCTTGTATCTAGTCTGCCTGTCATACCTTTGGTTTTTGTCGAGGTTAAAAATGGGTTCTTATGTCTGGCACCTTGGCCCATACTCCAGGCATTATGCCAGCCCGCCCTCAATAAGCTACTTTGTGGCTGAGAAAAAAAAAAGAAAAATGTCCACAACACCTGCTACATCACCAGACCCCTAACGTCATCTCTACTGTAAACATCTCCCTCAATGTTACCAACCCTTAACGTCATCTCCACTGTAAACATCTCCCTCAATGTTACCAACCCTTAACGTCATCTCTACTGTAAACATCTCCCTCAATGTTACCAACCCTTAACGTCATCTCCACTGTAAACATCTCCCTCAATGTTACCAACCCCTGACGTCATCTCCACTGTAAACATCTCCCTCAATGTTACCAACCCTTAACGTCATCTCTACTGTAAACATCTCCCTCAATGTCACCAACCCCTGACGTCATCTCTACTGTAAACATCTCCCTCAATGTCACCAACCCCTGACGTCATCTCCACTGTAAACATCTCCCTCAATGTCACCTACATCTCCCTTGGAGTCACCAACACCTCGCTTAAAACTACCAAAGACTCCTTTAAAGCCACCAACACCAGCTTGTAAAGACACCATTATCTCTCTTAAAACCATCAACATATCCCTTAGACACGTAAGCACGTTCCTCAAAGGCCTTCAGTGCCATTAAAACCATCAACGTCTGCCTTTCAGCCACGAACATCCTCCTTAGAGCCATCCATCAACACGTCCCTTAGAACTATCAGTTCCTTCTTCACGACCATCATCAAATCGTTTTCAACCAATGGTCAACAACATCACTAATCACTCATCCTCAACGACTTCATCGTCAAACCCCCTTCAACAACATTATTTCCCTCAATACAAACTTCCTCATTATCATTCTATCTACTTTAACACCTTCCCCACCAACAACAACAACAATACTACCCCTCCACCAACACTGCTTACCATAAAGTGTCTCCAACAAAACCAACGCGTCCCGTCACAGTATGGAAATGTGACCGACAGGAATCGGTGGGATAAGAAATGGAGTTTAGTGTAGCCTCAACCCAGTCTGGATATCGCTGTTAACTACTGAGGGAGTAGTACGACTGGTGGATGAGTCTTCCAACATCTCCAGCACGGCACCATCCCCTACACAACCTGGCGCACCACGGCTCAGACAGTCTTCTCCCTACCTTCCCTGCCTCACAGCGCCCGCCCCACCCCTGTGATGGATGGTACCCTCTGAGGAGGTCGAGCATGCATAAATAAACCTGATATAAGAGGTTGGCTGACGACCGAGGCAGACCGGAGGTACGGTAAAACGGCCGGCCGAGTACAGCGAGGCGTGAATTGCCGGCATCGCAGACTAGTGTATTCTGGAGGCTCGTTTCCGCCTTCACAATTCCTTGTAGTATGAAGCTTCTTTATTCTTCCCCTCCTCGGCCAGGCTCCCTGAGGCCACCGCCACCCACAGTTAGTTAGTTTAATAACTTCATTTACCAACACACGCTATGGCGTGGGCAAGCCATAACAAGTTATGGACAAGCCTACATGCTATAGAGCGGACGAGCTTATTATAAAGGTCCTGGACCAGCCCATATGCTATAGCATGGGCAAAGCATTACAGACATTGGACCAGCCCACACGAATGGCATTGGTAAAGCATTACAGACACTGGACCAGCCCACACGAATGGCATTGGTAAAGTATTACAGACACTGGACCAGCCCACACGAATGGCATTGGTAAAGCATTACAGACTCTGGACCAGCCCACACGAATGGCATTGGTAAAGCATTACAGACACTGGATCAGCCCATATGCTATGACGAAGACAAAGGGTTATAGGCACGACTAGCTAACACGCTATGGCGTAGGCATGACACTACAGACGCACGACAAACTTGCATTAGGCATACATGTTTCTCGATTCCTCCACAAACAAACGTTTATCAAGAGAGTTTCGTAAAACTTGTAGGTGAAGCAATGAGGAGTTCCATGCCATGATAATTCACAATGACTTATTCTACATATCCTGTGGTCCGTATTGAAGACAGTGAGCATTTACTCTAATACTGTCATGCACTTACTTTACAGACATACATACATCAGCACATGCCAAGACCTTGGGTCCCTCCCTTTAGTTGTGGCTAGCTGTTAGAGCTCTATGAGAGGGGTACCTGGAGCGGAGAGGATGAGGAGGAAGAGATGTGATGTTATTTTAGAGTATTTTATGACTATCATCCCAGTCAGTTGTTGAGGGCAGACCAGGGACTGTCCTCACAAAGAAGACGGAGGCGAAAACTATATATCTGACATCAGCGTTGAGGACGGATGCTGATCAGCTGAAAATATAGTTCGGAGTAATGTACTGTGACGACCAAGTCTTGAGCTTGTGTCGTCAGAAATGGATGTGAGCCAAGAACTGAAAACCAGCGTGACAGGATGGCCAGCACAATGATTGCGTCCCGTTCTCCACCACCAAGGCCCCTGAGGGAGACTCAGGTATGCCAGACAGTTGCTCGTCTGTTCACCGGTGCAGGAAACCAGCACTTAACTTGCCACTCCAACACTTAACCACACACACACACACACACACTGAAGATGGTGAAGCCCGATCATGAAAGACAACTAGAGGTAACCGTCGGGGAAATATAATCAAAGTTTATATAAAGAATGGCCTCAACATGAACACTTAGTCGCTCGTTTCTGTAATGTAATTTCCCTCGCTCGCTCTTTTTTTTTCCCTCGTTTAACGTTCTCTCTAGGGGAAAATCAGATTTACTTCACCATATCTTTACTCATCTAGTCATTCTATCAGTGCCTCTGCAGGTTGTCCTGATGGGCACAGCTGCTTCCCTAATCAGACACATCTCATTAAACACCGTTACATTTACGGGTCTCGTGACTTTAAGTGTTTGAGTCTCCTTACGTTAAGGTCATAAAGTCTTCTTTAATTTCTAATCATTTCGATGTAAGGACACTATAGCAGCTACGCAGCAACGTAATGGTATTTTCTGATCAGTGATCTTATAAAGATATTCAGTAAAAAGTAATATAAGCATTTCTAAAGGTCATCAGATGACGATCTTCAGCTTTTCAAGAATATTCCCCTCTTGCAATCTGGCATCAACACTTGGCGCGAGACGGAGGAGCAACACCCAGGTCTTATGACGATGCACAATGCCTCAGGAACTTTTTTTTTTTTTTATATACATCTCCAGCACTGACCTCACATGACCCTCATGGCAACATTCTGAACACCAATGTCACTAACCCTTTAATCACCTACCCAACTGAATTAAACGAAAGAAAAAAAATATATACATATACTCTGCTTTTTATATTCTTTGTATACAGTGTGGTTTCTGACTTGTTATACCATGGATATATCCATCAGCGGCGCTGATATATCTGTCAGATTACATACTAACACTTCCACCAAGTGCGTGTTAACACGGAGACACTACACACTGACACACTACCAAGTGCATGACTGGCAGGCATGATGGTTCCCGAGGGATAAACCAGGAGAGACTAACAAACATCTTAGTCCTCCCATGAGACCAAATCTAACCTAAGATACGTTGTTCAGAACTCAGCCGTTCCTTAAAGGTTTCGTTAAGATTTTTTCTTTAACCCGAGAAGTATTTCGTAAGCTTTCAAATCAAATGCAAAACTTATGCTATTCTAAGAATTAATTGCACTTGGTGTAAGGTTAGGTTTGGTTAAAATGTTTAGCACAGGACTACATACATCACAGCACAACGGCAATAAAAGATGAAACGATCTTGATCAGGAATTATCGAATCTTGCAGGTTTCGTTTTAACTAAATTCGTTATTGCTCCACCTCATGATCCAGTGCTACCGTCCATAGTAAAGATTCGATATGTTCTTCCTAGGGTATGGTTATGTTACCAATTGTTAGAAGACATGTGCCCATCACCGTTTCCCTAGGCTATGGACGTGTGCCTATCACCGTTCCCCTAGGCTATGGTTATGTTATCAAGTGTTACGTGACGTGTGTCAACATCGTCCCCTTAAGCTATAGTTACGTTATCAAGTGTTACGTGACGTGTGCCAGCAGACGCTGACGAGACTGGTGGCATCTGGCAGCCGGAACCTACCATGATGCCACCTAAAATTAAGTCTTGTCACTTTTGACACACTGCACATGACTCAATGTACCCAGCTCAGCCTGCCACATGAATATGTTTTCAATTGCAACCCTCTGGATAACAAATGAAACTCTAATCTTACAGCTTCCCAGTCAAAGATCAATTAGGTCAATGTTATCTACACATTCCTGGCGATTGTATATCAAAAGCACGTACTTTAACTAAGCTTTCTCCCCTTATGCAGCTGTTTGTGGTATGTGTAATGCACCTGAAGAGACAGTGGTTCAGCTGATTTGGTGTGTGGTGCAACTCATGCGGAGTGAGAAGGACAGCTGCTGTGGTGTGGTTTCTGTACGTGTGTTGCATTGCAGCTGGTGTAGTATCTCCTGCACAAATGCAATGAAGCGTGGCAGTGTAAGGCGAGGCGAATCTGGTCTGGTGTGAGGTGTGTATGGCATCTGGCATATGTTCTAGTCTGTGTGTGTGTGTGTGTGTGTGTGTGTGTGTGTATGAGTGTAGGTGGTTTGTTTGATTTGGACTACTGCTGACAAAAGCCGCGTGCGTACCGCGGATTCCTTGCCATGTTGTGGGCGGTGGGGCCAAAAAGAGAGAGAGAGAACACAAAAACTCCAAGGCAACAACTATGAAAGTCCAAAGGTAGAGATGGATGTACACAAGTTGAGGTAATCATTGGCATTTGGGAAACTTCAGACACTTCTGGAGTACCCATAAACTTACACGTATCTAACAGGAATTCTCTCAGAATTTACCGACTGTACAACAGTCAAGTACGCAGTGTGAGAGTAATTCTGCTGGCAGAGTTTACTTCTTGTCTGGTTAAGATCAACAAGGGGAACAAACTCCCATGGGTATCTATAGCCTAGCTTGAGTTGGGCCACGATAACATCAAGGTGCCCACTCATCTTGTCTGTGGATATATATATATATATATATATATATATATATATATATATATATATATATATATATATATATATATATATAAGGTATAATCTCTAGGATGTCCTATCACACGAAAGCCATGGAAACAATTCACCTATTACGCGCCTAGGATTCAAAACCACGACAGATTGTCAAATACTTAAAATGGGATCGAATTCTGGGCGCGTAGTGTGGTAAATGGTTTTAATTTATACGATTATTCTTGCCTGATAAAATGATGGCAAATTGTCCAACTTCATTTGCCTTCTCTGAAAACTTTTTTTTTCTACTTTTTTCATGACTTCGAACTAAGCGCTAGTCCCTACCACCATGGCAAAAATGTCGATGTTGGTTCGCGTAGACCCAAATTAGTGTCAACTCAAACTTTAGGTGAATCGCCGAGTGTTGTTTGTGGGGGTGACCATCAACAAGGACAGTGTTTACGGTTAGGTCAGAGGAATGTTGGCGAGAGTGATAAAAGGTTGGTTGTCGTGGTGGCGAGGCTGGGTGTGGGGAGGTCTGTAAGGCTCGGTCGCTGGCCTGAGTGACTGGTTTAGTGAAGTGGCGGCCGGGCTGGTGGGTGGGTGGGTGGGTGCCAGAGGCCCGGTCAGTTAGTTCCTTGTGGTGAGCAACCTTGGCGTGTCTCGTGGCAGAAGACGTTAACGTAATCAAGATATTACGGCAGTTCGTCCACCCCTGAGGCTGGCCAACTCCTGCGCCCTGCGAGAGGCTGGGACGACAGGCCGCAGCAGCCTCGCTCCTGAGAGCGCTGATGTAGCGGGAAGGCGCATCAGGGTGATATTACCACAGACCTTATTGAAAGGTGCATATCAGAGCAACTCCAGCACCAGGGCGTAAACTCTCAGGCGAACGGTGTGATGGGTGTCGTGTTGACGAAGATTAGCGCAATCTAATCTGCCCAAAGCCGCTCAGGACGAGCCAGAAGTTTTTCTAACTTTAACAACTGAGCAGCCAGTCTTTAGTTTAGTCCAATGACAGCCCGTCGGCCCCCATATACCACAATGATCTAATCCATTCTATCCCATGCTCGCCTCTCATCCTGACTTGAATGCTCACGGCCACGATAACTCAAAAACCTCACACTCCATTCCCCTCCTCGGTTATATATGAATTCGAGAACGTTAGGAGAGTTCCACCGCCTTCGTCATCTCTGATCGGTGAAGATGACTGGCCGCACTAAAGGTGATGAGCGACACGTTGCGGAGTTGGGACGCACCTACACAAGCCTAGCACTAGTTTGCCAAGAAGTACCGGCGATCCAGTACGTCTTTAAGACTCCGTCTGCAAGGCAATTAACTTCATGAAAGAGAGAGAGAGAGAGAGAGAGAGAGAGAGAGAGAGAGAGAGAGAGAGAGAGAGAGAGAGAGAGAGAGAGAGAGAGTAAACAGGTAACAGAGAACCTGCTGGTCGTAACGAGGCTGCCTGTTTGAGGGAGCTGAAGATCCTTATCTACCCATGCTGTTAATGATAACCGACTGGAGATAAACCATCTCATCTCCTCCTGAATGAGTCAACTGTTTTAGTATTCATAGTAGCAACAGGCAGTTTAATTCAGTTTTCACATAAAAGTCATCGTAATGTTTCTCTATATCGGAGACTTAAAAGTTTTTTCCTTTCAGCTTAATTAGCTCACAGTTTTTAGCTCAAGAATCCTTGCGAACTTCCAACAATTCTACAGCAACGTTTTTCAAAAACGAGTTATCAGTAAAATTTCCGTTCGGTGACCAACTCAGCCTTCGAATATGGATATTAATTTGTTCTTTAAATCTTTCTATCATTTGGCTCGCATCTCAAGCCCTAGTCTCACTACTGACTCTTCAAGGTAGAGCGGTTGTATGAAGAAATGTTTCTCCATTTAAAAATACTCTCCTAAGAGTACAAGCGGGAGCATTTGGTAGAAGTAGTGGTAGAAGTAGTCGGTCGGAAGGTTAAGTATGAGCCTCTGAACACACTGCGTTAAGAGTTGCCCTCCGCCCGTGCCCTGTTGAGGGTGAGGCACTAAAGGTTAAGAACAGGCACTGGAGTTCACCAGTTATGGAGGCTCTTTTGCCGTGGCCACCCCCTTGAGGAAGTTCTCGGAGAGAATGGACGTCAGAGATAAAGAGAGACACAAACACTGATTCTCTTTCTTTTTCTCTTAGAAAAACGTACTTTGCTCAAGGGTATATATCAAATATCATGAGTGCTATTTTACTCAACACTCTCTCACGAGGAACTTTCATTAAAATGTCTTGTGGAAATCTTTATATATGACATTAGATTCTACTCTTCGATCCTTGTTTTACATAGCATAAATGACTTGACAAATAAGTCCACAACTTTTGTAAGACGGCCAGTTGTTATGGATGCTGTTGTCAATTCCACATCTTCCAAAAATCAAAAGTTGTCTTAAATCTTTTCGTGTACTTAGGTGAGGCTATTTGGATGCGAGAATGGAGAATGTTTTGATAGATACCCATAACTGTAACGCCTAGCTGGTAAACAATCACCAGGCCACAAACAAGGCTATATATAAAATTCTTATCATATAGGTAAGGCGCACGGATAGCCTCCTTCCCCCATTCCCTCCGCATAATCTGGCAATTTTTATGTGAACGTGATGAAAATACAATCAGGCTATCTGCGTGTGATCGGAGACATACACAAAAATAAAATGCCTGATTTCGTCTTAAAAATCATGTCGAAGCCATGCTAATCACTATTAGGAAAAAATCAGAAAAGCCATTATAACTGATAACCCAGCACCGACGGGAAAGTCTCTCATTAGCGAAAGTATTTATGTATTTACCGAATTAATCGCATATTGGCTTCACACATTCAATTTTCTTCCTAATATCAGCGGCATAGTATCAGTCAAAATCAATGATATCAGTTTTAATCATCATCCATCTACCTATTAATAACAGATTCCAATCACTTTTCTCAGTGCGAGGGAGGGGGATTTTGGACGAGAGAGAGAGAGAGAGAGAGAGAGAGAGAGAGAGAGAGAGAGAGAGAGAGAGAGAGAGGAGGGAGTAGGATCAGCGTCGATGTTGATGATGATGACGTAAGGTTGGCGGTGTAAGGGGAGCCGTGAAGCCGGCCAGCAGTTCATCCAGCCGACGTAATGACCCACGAAACCCAACCCGACTTGGACATTTAACTCTCCTTACCCTCGTGCAAGAAGACCCTCATATCCGACTGCCATCTGCCCACCATCCTATGGGCTCTATACGAGCACAACATGCTCCCCTAACTGGCTCAATTACGTTTCAAAAGACCACCACACACTGAGGGCTCAGCTGCCCTTACGTAAAGTGCTGGCGAGGTATGAGGAATCAACAGCTTAATCCTAAGGCTAGTTAGAGGAAAGAGGCTTTGACCCAGTGGTATATCTACGACCTCTCACGGCCACGATATGAATTGCCAATCAACTACAGGGAGCATGTCTCCTTCAGTACCTCTACATTTCTACAGCAGCGATCGAGCGACGGCGAAACAAGCCATCTGTCCTATGTTGCGTACCGTCGAAACGCGTGCGTCATCTGAATCGACGGAGATAGACGGTTCATATCTTTGGGTATTTAGAGATTTAGTTTACACGTGTAGGAGATCAGTTCAGTGAGGAACACTGGAGTTGAAAGGAGAGGCATACAAGGCCGAAAAACTGGTGGTCAACGAAAGCTCTTGTGACAGTAAAAATATTAAGCGCTGACTGTCCCGGAGTACTTACCCTAACTCTCATATATGAAGGTGGAAACGAAGCTTACAGAGACCTGAGAAAATATGAGTAATGATGGTGGGTATGTCGTGAGAGGAATTTATGAGAAAGGCGCATGGATGAAAATCTTTGAAGGTAAGGTGAAGTGACTTTATAAAGTCCAGAAACTCGACTACAACGCTGCTCAAGAAGGTATGTATACCTTAGTACAACAAAAAATAGTACAATGTGGAACACAAAGATATGGACAAATGTAGAGAGAAAGAGAGCTGATTAGGATAAAGGATCTTCTCATATAAGGATGCGGTACAGGGAGGACTGGGGATCGGATGCAATGGAAGCAGTTCGCGTATCGATGTAGCGCGGAAGTCGCTGGTCTCGCTTGACGAACCAAATGAGTGGGCAAAGTGATAACGTAAGGGGCAATTATGTAAATGCGGGAGTCCATATTTCACTTTTAACGCGCTGGGTAGGAGCTGAGGACGCGTGCGAGTGATTTAAAGGTTGCATGCACCCGATCCAACTCGGGGAAAAAATGGCAATGGTGTTATTAGTGATAAACGGGGATAGGCCTCAAAAATCATAATGACGTGCGATGGTCGTCCTATTGACCGGTACATTTTTTTTTCTGAACAGCTTCGCTTCATTTCTTTCTGATGCAAGACTGACCAGGTTTAAAACGATCTGGGATTACGCCAGATTGAAGCTGTGGATGGAATATTTAGTGCCTGTGCTTATGCTGTTTTCAATACCTTTATAAACACAAAGAGCTCCAAAAGCCTAGTGTTCAAATGCGTGGGCATGCTCACATTGGCCTTCTCCAAGTCCTGCAAGTGTGGTTGGCGGGAACAGGTTGATGATGTGGGGGATCGATTTTAGAGTGAGAATTGCTCCTATTAAGGGGCAGCTTTCATTACCTTGACGTGAAATAATACTTGCCTCTCTCTCTCTCTCTCTCTCTCTCTCTCTCTCTCTCTCTCTCTCTCTCTCTCTCTCTCTCTCTCTCTCTCACTCCCGCGGTAGATTTACTACCTGTTCGCACGCCATTCTTATTGAACGCACCCAACTTGCCTAGATGCAGACAGAACTAAGCGCACGCGCAGTCACCAAAACTGCTACAATCAAGTGCAGTGTACCTCTACCAGCTGTATCTTTTTTTTCTTTCGTAATCGACCTTCAGGTTCTGCTTAGCCCATAAACTTATACCTGCGGGACGCCTTTGTGCACCACCTCTTTCCTACTCTGTGACCTCTCCAGGTTAATATCAAAGTTAGGGAACATTTATATCAATTGGAGATATTGAAAAGGATGAAGAGAAGGGGAAAGCGATGGAAAAAAAAAAAAATAAGCAATACCAAGAGGAAAGTTAGTTAAATGAAAGAATAATATAAATATGGAATGAAAGGTGAATGTGGTTGCAGTTAAGGTAGCAAAGAGACACGACCTCATAATCACAGTTTGATTAAATCCTGATCAGCAGCTCGTGTCTCATTACGGCCTTACTATTAAATGGGTGTTTCCAGGCTACGGAAAAGATGAAGGCGCAAAGAACAGGTGGGACAAAGGAATGAAGTCATTAAGTAGAGCTGATGAAAGGTTATCAAGAGGAAAAAGAGGACTTATAGGTAGATATAGAATGAAGGAAATCTCGATAACTTCTGCGAATGGTCGAAAAGGTGGAAAGGAAAAATATATACCAGGAAATGCATATGAAAAGTGGCCGTGAACACATCGTAAACAGGAAAAAGAAACTGTAAGCCTGTAGGAGCAGGTGCTGGAGTGAGGCTCCCGGCCTGGCCACACTCCTCACACCCGGGTGACAGTGGGGTGAGGCTCCCGGCCTGGCCGCACGCCCTACACTGGGGTGAGGGGCGCCGGTCCAGCTGACCGTCGGGGCTCCCGGCCTGGCCACACGCCCGACACTATTTTTAGACAAGCAGCAACACCCCATCTTGGAGGGAAGCAACACTCATCCCTGGCAACACTCCCAACACTGACCACTTGCACTCATCCCTGCACTATACCACTCGATCTAAACACTTCCACAAAACGCCAACTGCATCAACATTTGCTTTACCAACAGTAAACACAAGTATCTTTTTTGTATTAAGACCTTTTTAAATGGCTTTATTCAAGCTGCTTTCAATGTTTCTGAAAACATCATATCTCTGTGTATACCGTCAGTCACAGACTCAAACTAATCATACGTCTGTCAGCCAAGTCTGCCACGAGTGTAATACCAAGAGCAACCAACAACGCCACGATGCGTTCGTAAAATGAAAACTGGTACTTTCTTCCGTATGAAGATCATCTTTAAAAAATATATATACTTCTTAATGCTAAGCAACCATCTCGTACACACGATTAAAACCCCCATTCCTTAATTCACACACACACACACACACACACACACTGAAACAAACTGAGCACTCTGGCAAATCTTACGTTTATCGTTATCTTCTAAAGCTGCTTAATGAAATTCGGGGCATTGTGCTCAACGCCCTATCCTAGTTTGCGGTGTCTGCCTCGCTCTCATATGAAGTTGCGGCGGATGGTGTGGCATAGCGTGCCGTGTACTGGGTTCGTCGGGTGCAGTGCCAAGGACATTGTCTAAGTACCACTTGAAGGCATCATCATCATCACACATGCTCGTAGAGTTCCTGGTGTGCCCTGGCGGGCGGGCGGATGAAGGGCCTCCAACTTCCGGAAGCCAGCCAGAGCTCGCCCCCTTCAACGTGCCCGGACGCTGCTGCCCTGCAGGGTGGGGAGTGAAGAACGCAGAACCTACCTGCTGTGGTTTTGTTGTGAACAATGATCCCCCCACCCAGCCCCACTTCCCTGACATGAGCCAGGTTCGCCACCAGGTTACCAAGTATCTACCAAGTGTAGAGGACCATGCGACTCCTCTCCTTTGTTCCAGGGAGTATAGTCTGAGGAGCCTGAGCTCACAGTCCATTCCGGCGTTCACAGACATCCGCCGGATGAACCTGTGATGGCCTTCTCTGTTCATGCTCCCTCCGTCGGATGGGTTCCACACCTGGAAGCAAACAGCCTAGCTCAAACAGGAATTAGTCTACCGAAGCAGTAGCAGAAGGACCTGGGAAGATGCCAGAATCCACCAAGACAAAGCTCTCGTTGCCAGTGTCTGGATGCTACGGGTAAAAGACACATAATGCGTTTACTTGCGGCAACTGAGCTTACTGGGGTGTGACTGGCTCCGTTCGTGGGTCGCGTCTCGCCATCATCGCACCGGTTCGTTTCTCCCGCTGAAGCGTTACCGATCGGTCTCTGCCGGTGCCTCCGTCAGTCACTACCGCCCCTACTGGGGGAGGGGGAGATTCCTGGGGTAAAGCGAATCCTCCTCGTTCTTGAGATACACCCGCCACTGTGGTTAGGGTTTACGATGACTCGATCAGTGAGTGTGTCTTGGTAAAATATTGGGATGACGGTTGGAGCACCACCACATTTTTTTTTCCCCCTTGCCAGGATACACCTCCCGAGGTGTTTTCTCCCCCGCCGTGTGAGAGAACCCGCTCACCGGGTATAGGGTGGGCCAGTCAGTATGTCTGTTCCCGAGGCCAGGAGCGCACACACTGCCATCCTTCATTTGGCTAACATTTTTTCCGCTACGTTCCTTCCCTCACGGCTCGACGATGTGTGTGTGTGTGTGTGTGTGCGTGTGTAGAAGTTCCTGTCCACTGAGGCACGGCAACGTCACGGGGGGATTTCGGAATTTGCCGCTATCAGCGGCTAGCTTAATGAGCATTCCATGCTCCTCTTGTGAACGGTAGGGCAACAGGATCACTGTGGTCACAGAAGGGTCTTTGTCAGACCCTAGCAGGCAGATAATTATAAGCTGTTAAAACGTTTGCTTCATTAGGCAACCCTTACGTTACCAGTGGCCCCCGTCCCGTCCCTCCCCTCCTGGTTACCGTCACCGCCTCTCCCACTACTATAGCTGGCTGGGGTGGGGTCGGCTGGTTATTTTCATTTTTAGCAAGATATACCCACCTTCTTCCCGCGGTAATGCCTGGCCAACATCCGCTGATGCTGCAGTGTTTACATACCCACTCTCATCCTTATTAGGATTAGCTGTATCTCTCAAAACAGTCATATGATATATATATATATATATATATATATATATATATATATATATATATATATATATATATATATATATATATTGCAAAAGTATCCATGATCATGACATCTCAGTTAAAATGTAAAATGTACTACTACTACTACGACTACGACTACTACCACTACTACCACTACTACTACTACTACTACTACTAATAATAATAATAATAATAATAATAATAATAATAATAATAATAATAATCGCAGTCATAATACTTAATATGTCATCATGCGTTAGAAGACCCAACTCCTAAAGGTGATGAGGTCAGAGGAGGGAATGGCAAAACAGGGAGAGCTTTCATCAGCTTAGTCTACGAAGAGACAGGAGGAGGCACCATAACGTTATATCCACGTGTGTCTGATCACCAAATAAAAAACTATGGGAAGGAGCAGCCAGTCGCGTGGAGTTGAGCCACACCTTCATACATGGGTCGTGGGCCCTAAGTCCACACACACACGTACTGGGAGATAAGACGCTATTATCATTTGGAGCATTTAAAAGTTAGTCTCCCGTCTGCAGTCTTCCTTCAAGACATTTTCAATCATTCAGTCAAATACTAAGATCACTACACTACACGGAATGGCTCTCCAAGAAAATCTAGGTCATAAATTGCCCGATCGTGTCTCTGCTTATTTAATATGGGTGGTGATGCAGCAGACATCACGTCGGCAAACTACACTAATAAAAAAGGATCTTATTAGTTTAATGTTCCTGAAGTTCTTGTACATTGGATAATACGGAGGAGGAAGCATTTCCTGTCATGGAAGAGCTAATGTGTTCCGGGAGATTTTCCCGTCATTTTGCACCGCTCCCACCGTCTTGATGACTAGAGTTCATCTACCTTCTAGGGTTCTGGGGGGGGTCGGTGGAGGCTTGGGCGTGGTGGAGGGTGTGGTTGGTGCTAGATTTGGAGGAGGCTAGGGTATTGTGGAGGATGATGGGGTATGAGGATGGTGATGGTGGTAGCTGTGGTGGTGGTGGTGGCGGCGGGGAAGGAGTGGTAGCGGGACGTCACCACACTAATGGGATAACCGGGCTCGGGACACATCTCACCAGCAGGGCGAACCTTATCACGTCCTCCGAGGCCCCACCTAACTCTAACTGCCACCACTCACTCCCCCCACACCATTGTTACAATGCTCCCTCCCCACCTCCCTGTTCCTTACCTGGTTAACAAGTAACAATGGCGTGGCATCTCTGACTCTAAGGGTGACATTTGACTGTTGGCATCTTAGTCCTATGTACAAGGGTTTGTATGTAACATGATCTACGAGATACTACGGCAATTAAGGTATACTTACGTATTCATACCATAAAAGAGAATGATGGTATACATACTCGATAAACATAGGAAATAACATTCAAAACAAATATTCACAATACATATAAACCTTCCTGGATGCTTGTACCTACCTCCACGGCCCAGACTGTGACCAAATTGCACCATTGTTTCTCTGATCAGTCAGGCTGTCTAAGGACGCAGCCACCAGACCAACGTTAACTTTTTCGGATGAATAAATTCCGCCGAGTGGGCAATAATGTTTCTGACATTTCCAGGTACAACCTTGAACATTCTCAGGCCCTCAACGTTGACGATATATACTTTTTTCAGTTGTGTTTACGAGACCCTTACTAATCAGTTACGTGGCATGGAAGCTTACGTCCAAATGCACATTGAGAGCAATGTCTTCCTGCCACGTCTGAGCGCAGACTGGGAATTACCTACAACTTCTTGTGTTTTCCATCTGTCGTCTCTCCTATCTGCACCCTAGAGAGTAACAAATGAGCGAAAGTTCCTTGGTGAACTCCCAATCCTTCTAAACTGCAGATTAACCCGACTTAAAAGGTATCCGCCATTGTAAACTCCAATCTGCTTTTTTTTTTTCTCTCTCTTGCTGCATTTCTGACTTCAAATTATGCATTTCGCCTCCTGGTGCAGACTCTTGTCACTGTTCTTTTAATGATATGCAACTAAGGCACTTAATTTCCCCTAGAGAAAGCCTGGACTCTGATGAAATCCTAAAAAGTTTGAAAGTGGCTCAAACAGGCCCCCCCACGCCCCTCAACGGAGGAGGAAGCACAGAATTTCTGTTACATATCATCCATAATTAATCGTTCCGCAGTTCCAAATGTCAGCTGACTGACCTCATGGAATTAAACAATCTATAAAACCAAGGTCGACATGGTTTCAAGTACGGGATGACCTCTCTCCGTTGCTTCCCCACTAAAACGGAACTACTGAGGCGCTGGAGAAGAAACAAAATGCTGCTGACGTGATACATAAAAACACTGCTAAATCCTTAAAATATGCGATCATAGTACTGTAGTGTAAAGGAAAAATAAAAGAAATTAAAGAATAGTATAATGGGAATAACTGGAAAAGTGGGACGCAGGACAGACAGCTTTTTAGCCTATCACAAAATGAGACTGAAAATTCAGCTTTTTTTCAAGCGCACCGGCGATGTTATCAAAGAAGCCGTACCTGTATCTCTGCTCTTTCATGTTCTAATCTCTAAAGTAAATGTCATCAATGAACATAGTTTTATATCATCCTCTGCAGATAATACCAGAATGAGTATGGAAGCTTCGCCTGTAAAAAGACAAGGGGAAAACCAAAGTGAAACGTCTTATGGGTCACAGAAAATTTTCATAACACAGACACGTTTCACTTACTCTGTTACACGTGAAGCGAGTAAAAACCAATATCGGATTAAACCATGTTCCATCTTATCTTGAAACAGTATAATAAAAACTCGTAGTCACGATATCCGATGACCCTTCCTTCAGCGAACATAACGGAGCGACCGCTGCCTCTTAAAAGAAAGCTGGCAGACTACATTTTATAAATAGATATTCTAAACAAAAGGAAATAGATGCTGACGATCTTCAAGGCTTTTATAATCTCCAAGCTATTATACTTTTGTGTGCTAACGTCACCTTTCAACACACGACTAAATTAAGGACCTAGATGAGGGGCTTCAAAGAGCCTTCAGTGCCCGCACTAATGCTGTTAAAATACCTGAACTACCGCGGGCGGAGAGGTATATAATGGTTTAAATTTGGGATATCCTGTTCAGAGTTTTAATCCTTTTAATACGTCATTCTTCTAATAATTTCCTTTTCGGTGATTCTCTGAAATGTATGAAGGTATATAAAATACTATATTCACTTTATCTGCCCATCACTATGGAGCCTTTTTCACCTTTCTTTAAAAAAAAAATAGTCTGAATTCCCAATATGAATAACTGGACCAAAAACAAAAGAACCATAAATGATGTTGACATACCTCTCAATCATTAACGAACTGTCTTCAGTTGATGAGCTTGCCATACTCATTCTGGCGTCATCAGCAATGGATGATATGCGGCCTCAGTTGGTATAATCGTCAGATACAAGTACGAGAAACAGTCACTGAGTTAGCAAGGTTAAGTGATTAATTTTGGGCAGGGCCATATCCTTTGGAATTTGTTTATCAGAAAGGACTAAACCTGTTTGCTAGTTACTTATATCTTAAAGTGCCATCACCCCATAATCATTTGTCAAAGGACTTCGTAAAGTTTATGTAAATAATATTAGCACCTTTTCTTCCTCAGCGACTTCAAAAATCTGATCATAATGATTGAGAACATGTGAAAAACCTGTATGGCCTGAGATGTACAACTGGCCTGCAGTTTTTTTTTTTTCTCTCCCAATCAATTTCTTTCCCACATCTGTTTCCTTAAAGGCTTGCTCTCTCTCTCTCTCTCTCTCTCTCTCTCTCTCTCTCTCTCTCTCTCTCTCTCTCTCTCTCTCTCTCTCTCTCTCTCTCTCTTACACACAAACACGTAGGAAATTAAAACATTCATTCTAACACCTAATATTGCTTGTGTACATTTTGCTTCCATGTTTACATATAACTATCATGGCTGTCTTCTCTTTTGAGCCTTTATGCTTCACACAAGGTCTGGCCTCGATGAGGACTTCTTTTCATGCGTAAAGCCTTCGATATTAGAAAAAGTCACGCGCGTATGAACCTACACATGCGAAGGAAGCCAACACCACGGTTGTTCATAGTTAGGTTTGTCCTGTACAATACAATCGCCACATGTGGCTAATCGGTGGAAGGTTTGTGGCGAATTGAAGGTCTACGGTCGAATACTTTTCACTGCCTTTTTCGTTTAGGTTTTTATGGTTAACTTTTACCTTTTTTTTCAGTTACAATGTTTGCCGTTTAATCTAACCTTTGTGAAATAATGCTTCAATATTCATATGATGGTCCACCGTTGGTTCTGACTTATCATCACACATATGTTCTTGCAATGTGCCGAACTTAGGCAGCTGATAGCCACTTCTGTGACGAGCAACAAAATCCCGCTGGACAGAGCCTGTTCTAAACTTTCTCTCCGCTGGGATGCATGGGATCCAGGGTTCGTTTATACCTTTTGACAAAGCTCTTGGTCTTTTAGCATTTGCTGATTTTCAGTACGTTTGAAACTGTAGGCTCAAAAGTTCGATATCTCTTCCCAACTTTGGCTTGCTCAGGAAAGAGCTGGAGCGGGTGATGGGCGTATTGAACTAACTAGCTTCCTTCCTTTAAAAAAAAACCACACGACGTTCCACCTCCCATCTGGAATGTATTTTGGAAAGCTTTTAAACACATTATGTCTCTTCTGGTTTGGGACGTATTTACTCTCAATTCATTTACCACGGAATGACAGCACGCTCTCAGTTAATCTCTTTTTAATACACTCACTCACATCAGTTCCTTAAGTAAACCAACAAGTAATCACAAAATTCTCGACGTGCTTTATATGATAAGTAAAAGTGTCACCAATGGAAACTGATTTCTCTAACCTTCGATCCTACGCTACAAAAAAGAACGCAGAGTTTCATCAACAATATTGAGCACATATGTAAGTGGAATGTGTGTATATATATATTTATTTTATTTTTTTTATTTTGCTTTGTCGCTGTCTCCCGCGTTAGCGAGGTAGCGCAAGGAAACAGACGAAAGAATGGCCCAACCCGCCCACATACACATGTATATACATACATGTCCACCCATGCACAATATACATACCTATACATCTCAAATGTACACATATATATACACACACAGACATATACATATATACACATGTACATAATTCATACTGTCTGCCTTTATTTGTTCCCATCGCCACCTCGCCGCACATGGAATAACAACTCCCTCCCCCCTCATGTGTGCGAGGTAGCGCTAGGAAAAACACCAAAGGCCCCATTCGTTCACACTCAGTCTCTAGCTGTCATGTAATAATGCACCGAAACCACAGCTAAACCACAGCTTTATCCCTGGGGATAGGGGATTAAGAATGCTTCCCACGCATTCCTCACGTGTCGTAGAAGGCGACTAAAGGGGACGGGAGCGGGGGGCCAGAAACCCTCCCCTCCTTGTATTTCAACTTTCTAAAAGGGGAAACAGAAGTATATATATATATATATATATATATATATATATATATATATATATATATATATATATATATATTGTTACCTATATAAAAACATTATAACTGAAACCAAACCATTTCGAAGACGATAACCTAATACTTATCATATCTAACATACGTTACATGATAATATATCACATATCTTTTATGTTATCGTAACATATGAATACTTTTGCAAATCATTTTTATGGCAATTTCCAGTTGCTATTAAGATTATACACAGACTTCCGACGCCAAGATCCTCTCCCGGCATTTTACACCTCACTGCCAAGCAATCTGCCACAACCCAGCGGTAAAATCACATCCCTCCTGTATCAATTATCAATAACCTATCAGCTCCTGCCTTGATTAGTTACTGACCGACATATCAACACAAACCATCACATGCCACAAATAACTTAGATTACCGCAGCAGCATTCGTATATCTATACAATGAAAAAGAAAAAGGCAGCTAGGATAGCCTGAAACAGGACCCCCCCCTAGCCGCCACCAACTCGGCCTCATCGTGACGATCAGCGTCAATAACAGTCCCGGACCTACGGGGGATTATCGCTGACTGAAGACACGTTCCACAGTCACTCGCAGTGTCTCTGTACTACTGCACATATCGATTCTCCGAAGACTACTAACGGTTTTTCGGTTTTCTTTCCTTCTTAAGAAATGAGACGAGACTACACCCATCGATGCAACCTCGCCAAATACTTTAGATTTACTGTGTACCCTGTTTTATGCGAGGCCTCTCCCGTCTCAGCAGGGTAGCAACTGGAACAGAGGAACAACTGCATTTGCACACATTCACTCTCTTGATGTCGTGTGAAATGTATCGTAACTAGAGCCTACCATTCAAAGACAAGCCTCGCCTCGCAGTCTGCTCCTTGGTAAACTTCCACATAAAACAAGCAATTCGCTGCTAAGGTCGGGCATTTACGGCACAGGAAGTATGTTCTAACTCACAGATGGATGACAGCCTGGACATAGTTATAAAAGCGTCGAATACGAGACTGGTATGGTGAACCGAGTGACATTAAATACTACCGTGTATATAAATCTGCATTCAAAATACATGGATGTTTTCTTCCTTGCAGTTAGCGACCCTGTTATGTAAGAGTCTGTTCTCGCGTGTCTGAAGGACCGCTTGTCTTGACATGGAAAAACTACCCTTAACAGACGGGTATCCAGAGACAAAATTCCAGCACACGCAACTCTTCCTACAGCAGTAGAAGATAAATGTAAAGCCTATTTGCGTTATATCACTCAATCCTATGATAGAAGATGCAGCAGCCATTTTCTTCGTCTCTCACATGCAATACAGATTTGACAGTAAGGTTATGGAAGAAATCCCGATCGCGATTTACGAAACAATAACCCTATATAAATCACCTCTTCCCACTTCCTTGACCCCCAGCCAGTCGGGTCACACACAACAATACTCCTGTGGCTTGTCGATATCCGTCATAGCAAACCTCCCGTCACCACTCATATCACATTTTCGTTATATGCACCGTTGTTCTTGGCTTCATCTATTTGTGACCTCATTCCTAAGTTACAAGGGCTTGATTAGTGGCGTCTAAATCCCCTGACTCAAATCTCCAGTCATAAAAGAGGGTAATTACATGGTAAAAATTTCTGTCACGCGATGGGGTGCGCGCTGATATTGTGTGTGTGTGTATATATATATATATATATATATATATATATATATATATATATATATATATATATATTATCCCTGGGGATAAGGGAGAAAGAATACTTCCCACGTATTCCCTGCGTGTCGTAGAAGGCGACTAAAAGGGGAGGGAGCGGGGGGCTGGAAATCCTCCCCTCTCGTTTTTTTTTTTTTAATTTTCCAAAAGAAGGAACAGAGAAGGGGGCCAGGTGAGGATATTCCCTCAAAGGCCCAGTCCTCTGTTGTTAACGCTACCTCGCCAACGCGGGAAATGGCGAATAGTTTGAAAGAAAAAAAAAAAAAAAAAAAAAATATATATATATATATATATATATATATATATATATATATATATATATATATTCAAAGCAATGTCAAAACACACACACACACATAAAATCAACTGTTTGCGGAATAATATAAGCCACAGGCTGAAAATGGAGTGGTAACTGATACAGTAAAGACTGGCAAGGAACAAGTGTATGAGCGTGAAATTTTCTTTTTTTCTTCTAAGTAGGTATCACAGATCGCGCATTCCAAATCCGTAAGATAGGCGGGCCGTTTGGGTGAATTCCTTTTCTTACCACTAACTTGAACCCTTCACCTTCTTACGGCTTCATTATCATTTAGTTTTAGCATTTAAAGAAAAGTTTTCTTTCTACTACGAGCCTGGATTCTTCTCGTGTTTCCCCATCTGTCCTCAATTCTTTAAATCTTTAATACATTTACTGTGATACCTGGGTCTGACGAGGACAAAGTGAAAGTTGATAAAAGGAAAGAAAACCAAACGCTTACCTAAAAAAGTTTCCTAGTGATAGCATCCCGCTCAAGGGAGATATAAAAATAATGCATATAAAAAAAGCAATTACAAAACAAACAATACACAAAAAGTTAATATAACGCGAGGCTACAACGAGCTAAGTACGTGTCACAGCCACTCCGGCTAATATCTCACACGACAGGGTAACAAGAAAGTTGTGGAAAACGTAACTCGCCTGACTACCGCACACCTTAGCCTAACCTTGACACTTCTGGCAGCGAGGGAGAGTCGAAAGAGAAAGGCAGAGGCAAGGAGTTGACGAACACCTCTAAGTTTACAAGATACTGAACTAAATGGTGTGCATGCGTATGGCAGGAGACTTAGAAACGGCATCGTAAACATACGAGGTAAGAACTTCATATAAGATGATGAAGCGACAACCCAACAACCTCTAGCCTAACCCATACGATGTACGAACGTCGTATAAGATGATGGAGCGAACAACCTCTAACCTAACTCAACTCATGCGAGGTACGAACTTCGTATAAGATGAAGGAGAGAACAACCTCTAGCCGGACTCATCTGCTGTATATGAATATCGGCCATTTCGCAGCCACTTCGTCAGATGAGCGAGTTCCTTTAGGAAACCATGAGAGACAGAAAGCCATCCCTGCATCTAGCATCGTACTTTTGACAGTGTTCATTAAAAGACGAAGGTATATACTGCCATCTGGAGTACAAAGAGACTAAACACGAAAAAGAAAATGTGTATGACTCACTTTGCCCTCGTATGAATGTGAAGGGCACTTTCCGCTATAAACATTACTACTCCATATGGAGTGAAGCTTAAAAATCAAGGTTGCCTGGCAGACTAACCTCGAGCACTGAGGCATCGGACACGTGCACGCAGCAGAACATGCCAGACATCACGTCAGAGCATCAACCCAACGAGACGATAATAATACTCTCAACTCAAAATACAGAACATATGGACAAGCAAATCGGAAAATCCATCATGTACAAACCATGAGACATCTGCCTATTCTGCTAATATATAATATACCCATTCAAATCGAACGCAATGAAAAAATAAAGACACCTTATTGATGTCATACTCACACAGGCATGAGTAATACTTGCGGCCTTCACAGATTTTCTCATCAAAGACTTTCCTAACAGTGAACAGCCTCTTTAACTTTCTTATATATATATATATATATATATATATATATATATATATATATATATATATATATAGGAAACATCTCCATTCAATTTCATCAAAATCGTTTTGAACAAAAACTGCATTAGAATCTTGACCATACCACACACTATTTTTATGTTGTATGTTGTTTAACCCTAACCATTGGAGTGAGGCTGAACCTTATTTAGTTTTCTCACATGCAAATTTGAGTTTTTCTCTTTTTTTTACGGAGAACATACATGTAATACTAACTGAATATTCTACGGGGTTAAGGAGGAGAAATTTATAGTAGCTCTGGAAAGTAACCCAATTTCCCCAATGTCTTACGTTAATGTTATCTTAGTTTCGCGTGGCATTTACTTACAAAACTTCGCAAAAACACGGGGGTTCACTTCCTTTTTTAAAGCAAGCGTAGGTGCTGAGCCAGACATACAAGTCATTCGATACACGCATCCTTTCAAACATTTAAATTACTCAGTAAATGTAAAATAAATCAATATCATATTCAATAGAATGAAAAGACAGCTTAGTGTATGTACAATATATGGGATTAGGCTCACCATAAAGAAAAAAAAGGCAGGAATAGCAGTAGTTTACATATATCATTACTCCACGTAACTGAGGTCTGTCTAGCCCTCCGACTTCAAACGATACCCATATATATATATATATATATATATATATATATATATATATATATATATATATATATATATATATATATATGAGAGGGGAGGATTTCCAGCCCCCCGCTCCCTCCCTTTTAGTCGCCTTCTACGACACGCAGGGAATACGTGGGAAGTATTCTTTCTCCCCTATCCCCAGGGATATATATATATATATATATATATATATATATATATATATATATATATATATATATATATATATGGTGGAGGTAAAGGGGCAGTAAATTGTTCCATGCGGTTTACGCCACCCCAGTCGGCAAATTGGATAAAACCTACCACTAACTTTAAACTTCTACCGATGGAAATCCTGACCGCACTTGAGAGAACAATCACTTAACTCGTAACTTCTCTTTTGGTATCAAACACAAGGGAAGGAAATCGCAAGTGTCAAACTCCGCTTACTTAGCCGACTACGTCTGATACGCCACCAAGGCACGCATATACACGGTGCAATGACGTTGTACATAAGCGTGAGTACTTCTGATCTAAAAGCATGGCGCTCAGAACCAAAGAGTTCTTTCGGGTAATTTCGTACTTGAATACTGCCAACTTTAATGACGTCAACTACCTAAGAAATTAGATCATATTTACATGGTCTTCCCGACTTATCAAATCATCCATGTCGTACAATTCTTATTAGGTTTATCTAGAAGAGAAATATAAAAATCGTTGCCTCGCTGCCTACCGTTCATACATGGTTGAATAATGTGCACTGCATCGCCAATGGTGAGGTTGTCGGGGGCGCGAAGAACGTAAAGCGTTTTTTTCGCTTCCAAAATACTTTGTCGGCCTTACCTGACAGCCTCTTAATTCAAGCATTACCAATTTGTTACCCCAAGGCGTTGTAGCGTTAAATTGACATCTAAATGAATGGCTATGTATTAAAAAGAATAATACCAGTGTGAGAGCATGCAGAGTGAAGAGTACACTCACCTGTCTCCCGTCTAAAGTGAAGACCTTTCTGACGGCGCCAGTATCCAACTTGATGGCCTGGGTGATGTCGGAAAGCACCTGTTCCAAGCTGCGGGCGGTGCGTCGGTTCAGAAGGATCCGCACGGCCTTTCGCGGCCGCACACCGTTACGAATCACCGTCACCAGTTTAGGTCGGATGAAGTCCTTGGGTGAGTCAGTAGGCGTAGTACAGCCTATTACGCTTGGCGGCGCCTCGCTGCCGGGTGTCGACACGGGAGAAGCGTAAGCCGTGCGCGGAGTCACATGTAACGCCTCGTTACGACGCGCATTGGCGCGCCACTGAGGGAGCCGAGCACGCGTGTAATCAAGTTTTTTGAAAGTTTCCACCGAGGAGACAACGTATTCGCCAGCCTCGAGTATTTGGTCCAGCTGAGTGACGCGGGTGCCGTCTAGCGTGAACACGTGGCGCACACCTGCAGTCAGGTGTATCGGGTGGTCTAGCACCCGCGTCAAGTCGGCTAACAGTGCCTCCCACGACCTGTGTTTATCCCCACCCACAGCCACCACCGTTCCGCCAAACCAGCGATCACCATTTCGATAAAAGCGACAACGTCTAGCACGTTTCTCCTCGCACAGTTTAGTAAGCGGGATGCGACTCAAGGCACTACTGGTTGGGGAAGCTCTCCCGCGTCGTCCACCGGACGCACCGTTCCCGCTGCTGACGCTGATGCTGGAGGCGGAAGCGACGATGCCGGTGGACGATCCGCGGGACACTGGCAGGGGTCTAACACCGCCGATGTCATCCTCGCCACACTCCAGGCTGGACGACCCAGACACCCCTGAGTGTTCCTTCTGTTGCTCCGCCGTCCCCATCACTCACAACATCCTGCAACACAATAGATACACTTAGTCACTACGTATCTCTCGCCACCACAGGTAAGACATACAAGCAAAAGACATGAGCAAAGAAGATATGTATATCTACACTACGTACAACATACATCATCCGGGAAATATTTCTGATAATGTACATCCAACATGTTTCTGGGAATACAAAATACAACTGCGTCAGATATAACAGTAGCCGGTGTGTGAGGCCAACACTGCGTCATATAAAAACTGTGTCACATATAGTACCGGTTGGCTCGATGGGCCAATACTGCGTCAGGCCAACACTGCGTCACGCACAGTATTGGTCGGCCTGATGGGCCAAAAATGAGTTTTTTATAGTAGCGGTCGGCCTGATGGACCAACACTAATGTGTAATTAAGTACTGGTCTTCCTGATGGACCAACACAGTCTGCCTGTGATAGCCTTGCGAGCTCAGACAAATATCTCGTTGTAGGTACTCGTGGATGGGTAAGTACTCGTCCCAAAAGTACCATTGTCAAGCCTACAGAAATATACACCCATTTTCACCGTACAATTACAAAGAATCTGGTTCGATAATAATAATAATAACAATAATAATAATAATAATAATAATAATAATAATAATAATAGGTCTCTTTTGCTGTACGTATCATTCAAGATTATCAGGGAAGGTTATCATATATTTGTGGAGAGTATAAATCCGTGGCTTTCTTGCGCTGATGCTATGCAATTGATGGTGACTATAGAGGCTTACACGGTGCGCACCCTGACCCAATGTGCTTGGCGGCGAATCACTGGAAACCCTCCCTTGGTCGCTTGGGATTCCTAGAAATCACACCTTCCCTGGACAGGCCTGGTTGCCATCCCAACGATCATAAACTGGTCTCGCAATCCAATTTTCTCTTTTGATGTTGGGAGCTCGTTTCCATAAAAGTGTCTCCCACACACAAACACACAAAACGTTACCATAAAGCACACACACACACACACACACACACACACACACACACACACACACACCGGTAAACAAACATAAATACACACCACCGGAAATCCTTCAACACTTGCCAACACACACATCTCTCACTGACACACAACCTGATGGAGCGAGGGGTGGTGAAGGAGTGAGGATGGAAGCTCCACCACTTGCCAACACACACACATATCAATCACGGACACACATCTTGATCACGCGAGGCTGCCATTAAAGTGAAAGTGGTGATATATGTCAATCACTGCCTCACACATTTAATGATATGATGGCGATAGTTACCTCTGTGTATGGTAAACAACTTTATTATATTGATAAGGTAAGCTGATGTAGATTAGCTGCTTATCTCTTGGTTCAGAGGTGAACTGTTATTTCACATTCACTCTGTTGAAACAGCTCACAACAAGAGAGACTCCACTAAAATCTTAAAATTCATCTTAAGAAAATTTGATAAAATAGTCTTCATATCATTTTATGTTTTTGGGGTCTTCTGCTCCCACAGCTCGGTCTGGGACCTTATGTATAAATTACGATGTTGACGGAGGTCTTCCAGCCCCACAGACAACGGTATGGTACATACCTTACCCTACGTATATACTTTACGATGGTTTCAGAGGCCCTTCTACCCGATATCCATATTTGTGGTCCAGGCCCTAAAATTTTTAAATGTCTCAAGAGTACATTCCGCGGTGTTTGTAAATGTTGCGGACGGAATACCTTTTGGGAGTGAAATAAAAAAATGGGGAAATATAGTTTGGAAAATATCAAACGCCGTTCGTAAATGATCTAAACTTTATAAGTTATAACTCAAAATGCGATTCCTGACAATGACCGGACTATGACGAACAAAGCGATCCCTAAGCGTCCGCCGTGCTACGCTGGCGAGACAGTAGTCTTAGAGAAGTAAAAAAGATCAACCTTGAACGCTGGCGAGACAGTAGTCTTAGAGAAGTAAAAAAGATCCACCTTGAAAACGTAAATGCCCAGCGTTATCTTAGTAATGAAAACCAATGAGATAAATTCAGCGCATCATGCTTAGGGGAGCAGAGTACAGCATGATCTTAATTACCATCAAGAGAAAGGCTGCCTGCGGTTAGAGCATTTCCTGGATATGAGGCAGCCTCGCCGCATAAGGTACATCTGATTTAGCAATATGATTGTGGGAAGTGTGTCAACCATTAACATCACTCCGAGAGTAAGACGGCACACTGCCATCCCCCTCCCAACGCTTCCCTCACCCCCCACACACACACAAACCCGTCTTACTGAAAAAGTTGTATAGATGTATTTCTATAGTTTCAGAGAAGCATATAAATGGGATACAAATCTAAATTCTGAAAGTATATATTAAGAAACTACGATATCAGAGAAAGATCAAAAGAGACGACCCACAAATGTAAAATTCTCTCCATATACTTTCCCGAGGTTATACCGTGTAACATTACCATATGTCATACGTACCCCTTGCAATAGCTCACTCATCTGCACTGCTAAATAAGGGCAGTCAGTATCATTACAAAAAGAATAGTGAAACATGAGCAGCAGAGATTTTCAAAGGGAAATGAATTTGTTGATGAAATGCTTCGCATAAATGACAAAAGAGAAACTTTCAGAAAAACAAAAATAAGTGTACTCAACACTCAAGCGTCTTAAAAATAATGTTTAAAACAAAGATGACATGAACAGAGAGAAGATTGTGTTGCATGTATATGATGTTTGTGTTACGTAGAGTACATTATATACCGGAAAAATGGATGGATAATTGATTTCACCGGTGTATACCGTGCTGTGTTCATTCTTTTGTTCAATGCCTCCAAAGTCACTTGTAACATGGAGAAGTTCCAGTAGGTAAAACAAGTCTGGAAGAAGGCTACAAAAGGAAGGCAAGAATTGGAAATGGGGATAATGTTCCCAGCAGATGTCACTATATCGTTGGTGGGAGAAGAAATATATTTACTGAGACTTTGAGCATCATCGAGCAAAATAAAATCTCTCAAAGGGAATATGTCAAACACTTCAACAAAATGAAGCTGTAATGGTTGTACAAAAAGTCAGTGAAGGAGAGGGTGGAAGAGTTCCGGGATTTCCAATGCCTTATTCGTTCGAGAAGTGAGTGGTAAAATATGTGGGGGGGCAGGAATGTTACTGGTACTGTAAGGAAGGGTATGGTGCACCAGGACAGTTGTAGGTGTGGTGGTGGCATTGTTCACTCCACCCTAATGATTAGATGGAAGTGAACCAAGGACACGCCAGTGCACACAGTATACGCTAGGGTGCCATTATATCACTATGGATAGTCGTCAAACGAAGGTGGATATGAGTGAGTTATGTGATAAATGAATTGAAAAAAAGTGAAAGATAAAACGCCCTCATCAAAAATATCAAACAATGGACATGAGAAGATGGAGGTAAAAGATGTATACAAAAGAGACCGTTGAACTGCAAAGGGAAGGTGACACTAACAAGTAAAGCTGAGGGACTAAATGTGGGTGAGAGGGATGAGAGTGTCGAGTGTTTGGGGGGTTATGTAAGGGGGAACTGGTGAAGCATGGAGGAGTAGCAGCAGCCACTTCATGCCTCAGCCTGAGGGTCGGTGGCGGTTGCAAGCAGACACATTGAGCAGCAATACAGTTTGCTAAAATCTACATAAGGTATGCAGCCATTCCTTGGGGAGCCAGATTATCGTAAACAATGGTGCAAACAAAATTGAAATAATGATAATGATAATGAATATTTAAGAGACAGGTACCAATATGTAAAATAATCGAGTTAGGGAGACAAATGTTTAAAAAAAAAAATAGAATATAAGGCATGAGAGACGCAGCCTAGTTCGGGGACCCAGCTTTGGTAAGACAAGGGGAAGGAAAAACAATTGTACGAAAGAGCTTTCCTCATAGCTTTCAACACAAACCCACGATGACTTAAAACCTGAAAGTACAATTATGCCAGATTTCAAGTTTTTTGTTATTTTACCCCTCTCAGTTAATTATAAGATGTTTGTTTCTCCTACTATATCACGGCTAAGCTACAAGAACTACCGGCGTTGTAACCTAGAAACGTTAGGCTACAGGTGTTACAGGCACTGCTAATGCTCTGTCCTATTTAGAGAACTCAATCTACTATGGTCCATGTGTATGAGCTGTAAGAAGAGGCGTGTAAAGTCTGTCCATCATGAAAGGACGCATCATAACGCGTCAATCCAGGTGCACTTCGATCCAGGTCTAGCACTCTATGCGTTAATGTAACGTTCACTGCGGTCAGGATCCGTGCACCCTTCTAGTTTAGTTCATTCCTTATCGATCCAGAGCTGTACACCCTCCAAGACTAAGCCAGACTTCTAGCCATGTCAAAGGTATTTAAATCCAACAATTCCAGTAAGTCCGTTACGGTTCTGGTGTGTGTGTGCGACTTACGAACTCCGGACAATCAGACCACTTCGTGAAGGTCCGCCGCAAATATTGCCAGCGTCGGCAGTGTGTACTCCAGGTACGCTTACTTTTATGAAAGATCACGCCAGGTTTATTAAGCTCCAAGTGGGTGTGAACTTCACCACACACCGTGATGGCGCAGCCTACATTTACGAGTGTAGCCAGGGCAGTTCCTTCCATTGCCGGCCAACTTACGTAGACTAACCGGTCAACACAAATCCTGGCTCAGGCAAACCTCGAGTTTCACGATATAATTGTCTCCCCCTGCAGGAAGGAGACATTTTGTTTCTAATCAGTTTCATATTTCCTTCTGTCTTTTTCTTAATTTTCAATTTACTTTCCATGGCGGCAGAGACACTGCACCGTCTAATTCAAATTCATATTAAAAATTCATAGTCATGTGATAGAAAATATCAGATAACATTAGGATTTTTATGTATGCATACACTGTCTCCAAGCGTGTATGCGTTAAAATCCAGCTATTCCTTCAGTGCTGGTCTGCGTCCTAGTCACTTGCTGGAGGTTTGTGTGTATGTGACAAGGGCACCATATTACCTTTACAGACGGTGTCATCTACCTGAGGCATGACTGGTGCAGCTGCCACCAGCGTCTCACCACACTTATGGGGTATATTGTTACCACAGGTTGGATTACCTGCCCTCCCTCTCTACTCCCACAGCACACTCACACACACACACACACACACACACCCTATCTAATTGCTCTTGCCACACCCCTCCTCCCATCTGTCACTGATCAACTCCTGGCTTCTACCCTTGTCCTCGACACACACACACACACACACACACACACACACACACACAGATATATATTTCCTATACATTCCCAATCCCAGTAACTACCTCACTGCGGTAAATATGACTGAATTCTTTTCTTCCCGCCCCTGTTACTTTCATCACCTTGACAACAGGGCAGTCGTTCTGGATCCAGACAACCTACACGACTCCATGAGAGCAGGTCAGTCAAGGTGAACACCCTAGTGGGCGGTTGTGGGCCAACATCAACAGACGTCGCGGTATTACCGGTGTCCTGTGCCAGGGTGAAGGTCCCACAGTGGTCCCCGCCCACCACCAGTCCCAGGTATGGGGTTAGCACCGCAGACGACGCGTCGTGGTGATACTAGTGTCCCCAGCCGAGAGTGGAGAGGTCCCACAGCGGCCCCCAGCACCAACAGCCAACCCAGGCACCCGCCCGCACAACCCCTGACGACCTCAATCTTACATAACGTCGGGTGTCAGCGTTCTACCCCGCACCCGTCGCTCTAACCTTTACCCTCCCATACCACACTCATGCCCCAACGTCATCATACCTCCATTATGCCCAGATTTCCCTTTGTGAACTGACACTTTCTCAAATTATATAGCTTGTCCGAGCCAGATAAAGACCATGGGGAAAGAGAAGAGAATTTTACAGCAGTGTAAAAATCATTTAATTACGGGGGGTAAAATTAACTGGTCCGGAAAACATAACCTTCCCGATGAAATAGCCTCATTAGGTGAGGCTAATGGATCTGCATCAGCAGCAGCAGCAGCAGGGGCTGCGGCGGCAGGAGAAACATGCAACTAAGTCTCCAATATTAGCAACAGGCACGGCCGCTAGAGGTCTGAACACTGGGATACACACACACACACACACACACACACACATATCTAAGAACTCGACGGCTCTACTAAGTAACACAAGAGGGTCTAACAGAGCCTCAAAGCATTGGCATGCACTACAGTCATTCGTCGCTATACACAATGAACAATGCTTGGGGTTAGCCTATACAAACAAACGTCACTCAACACACACATCCAGCTTGCCAGGTGAACAGTATGGTAGCAAAACATACGGATCCATCGAATCACCTGCACTCTTCAGTAAAATCTACACCATACACATATACACGTTATGACTATCTACCATTTCTTAATTGTAATTTCCTCTTTCCAATCCCTTTCTCCTAACTTCCCCAACAACTACATGGCAGTGTCCTTCATCCCCCTGTAACTCCCGCCTCTTCCTATCATCATTAACCCCACATAAATACGTACATGTACACAAAACACATATACGGCCTCACCTGCACGCCAAGGTCGTTCAACGATAATACTCAACACTCCCTTGACTTGGGGCTATACCACCCAGCTGTACCAGAGGATAAGTCACCATTCAGTCCTAGGTAGTCGCTAGTGAATCTCCGATACTCTATATGTTTATCGTCTACGGTCGACATTTTGATTTCTGTCGCAATCGTCGGTTAGATTACTGTTCACCTAATGTTTACCCTGCGGTCGGGAGCGCAGGAGAAATGGATCACAGAGGTCACAAAGGTTTCTGTCAAAACCCGGGAAGAACGCTGCTATTGGCACGTCTTGCAGAGGTCGTTTACAGGAACAGGTGAAGACACTCAACCACCAAATTCACCTCCTAAACCCCGTATCATCACCACCTGTGCTGGTCGCCACGCACGAATGTGACACAACACCCAGATTACCAAGTTTGGACGGAAGCCACTTAGGGTACTCAGAGGGCTTCGAGTCCATCTTCGTGTGTCTAGGAGAAAAGGGGGCAGCCTAGGCCTTGGAGACACGTCCGCACCTACGAATGCTGTGTCCTGCTGGTGACGCTCTCTCTCTCTCTCTCTCTCTCTCTCTCTCTCTCTCTCTCTCTCTCTCTCTCTCTCTCTCTCTCTCTCTCTCTCTCTCAGCGGTGAAGCGCCTCCACCAGACTGGGCGTGACAGGCATGTGTGCGTGCTAGTCACAGCTCGGGTTACGTCCACTAGCAGCAACTGTGTTGCCACATCGCCGGGCATCACCACCACTGCAAACCCCGAAAACAATTTGCTGAATTGACCCCCACTTGGTGGCGTGTGTTGTGCCAGTGTGTCTTCGTTGCCATAATTGTCGGAACTTCTCTTGTGGTGTGATATTAATGGAGCGTATATAGTAAATATTCACGAAAGAAGATTGCTCAGACTTCGTCAGATTAGAAGGGATTTTGTTTCCTACGCAAGTCGTCCTATTCCACGAGAGAAAGGGCAAATCAGTTCTACAAAAATATACCAACCTGCAGCACTAACATTACATACCATGTAGCATAAGATTCAAGTCGACTAAATTAAAAAAATCAAATATTCTACCTAACGCTGGTCAACGGAGTTTAAAGGTGAGAACTGGAGAAACCAGACCTTTCTCTCAATTGCTTGATCACTACTATGAAACTGTATAGGCGCTGGCGAACAAACAAAATGTTAAAATGATCTACACAGACTTTGCAAAAGACTCACACAAGTGAGACGAAGGTAAGTCAAAGCACACGAAATGCGTGTGATGGGAATATTTGTAAATCAAGCAGCTTCCAGTGCTTTCTCAAGGAACAGTAATTAAAAAAACTGTTTCCCATTCTTATATCAGAAATTTATGCAAACACGAGCCAGTTTCATGTGATCGTCTGCACGCAATACCAGAGGCTTGGAAATTTCATCAGTATAAGATTCTGGGAAGTGACACGCGTAATTATTTCAATGGGCCACTGATAATGATATACTTTTTAACGGATAAAAAGTGTCAATTACTCTGTTACGCGAAAAGCGACGAGAAAAATTATGCAGGACATCGGACAGAAGCTGGCGCCGTCATACCTCGATACAGGAGAGTAGTGGCTGTCTTTAGCGATAAAAGCGACCGCCTGGATTCTACGGAACTTCAAGAGCAGAAAAGCAAAACCAATGATGACATTCAAGTGCTAATAATCTCTCTCACCAGTGAGCTCTCTACACTAAGTCTGTTTAGTTCCTGTATGCCTGTATTTCATCCAGACCATGAAATGGGAGTGTAATATACCTGTAGAATATTCATCTAACTTCGGAAAGTAAGTGTGCCTACAAGTTCTCTCTCTACAATTTTGAATTCAAAGAAAGTTGAGATTTACTGTAAAAACTCAAGAAGTCATTGTATTTGACATAACTTTTTCTTTAACAAAAACCTCCTGAAGGTACAAAATCAATTAATGGGGATTATAGAACAAGCAACTATATGTGAGCTAGAATCATCAAAAAAAAAAGCCAAAACATCCCTCAATATACGAACGTACAACTATATATATATATATATATATATATATATATATATATATATATATATATATAGCTTTAAGCTGTGTTGGATTCTACTCCTCTAGCAACACTAAGACTTGCAATGCGCTTTCAGGAGACAAAATACCACTCACCCCGTACCCAAATACGAACTGTACGATACATTGCTAAGAAAGAATATATTTACTTTCTCTCGAGTTAAATATTCCTATAGACTTTAAGAAACCTAAAGCTTTCATGCCACTACTATAAGAAGCCTAAAGCTTTCATACTATAAGAAACCTAAAGCTTTCATGCCACTACTATAAGAAGCCTAAAGCTTTCATACTATAAGAAACCTAAAGCTTTCATGCCACTACTATAAGAAATCTAAGCTTTCATGCCACTACTATAAGAAACCTAAAGCTTTCATGCCACTACTATAAGAAACCTAAAGCTTTCATGCCACATCTATAAGAAACCTAAAGCTTTCATGCCACTACTACATTTCTGGGCATTTATAACTATTGTTCTTAACATTAATTAGAGAATTCATGAAAAATTCTATTATCCTAAAAGAAGTTACAAATGAAACGATGTGCTTTTTCACAGAGAACTTAACAGGCGGTAATTTCATGATTACACTGACAGCTCCATACCAGCAAACACTGGTGCATCTGCTGCTGCTGCTGCTTCTGCTTGTGGTTGCAAAGTCTTTAGGGCAGTTCATGCATTTCCACAACCAGTGCCAGATTAGATAATTGGTTAACCTCCAAATGATGTAAGAGAATTTAAGTAAGATTAACCGCCAGCATTCTCAAGTTAACTGAAGATGTAATTCATGAGCTTCCACGGTGTAGTGGTTAGCACCGCTGATTATGAAGCACGCAAGCTCAGCGGGTTCGAATCTGGACATGGTAGTCGGCTTTCAGCGAACCCAGCTGTTCATCCTCCCCTCGAGGACTTGTCGATAAATGGGTACCTATTATAGGTTCCTAAGTGTGTGTGTGCGAGTGTGTGTGTGAGTGTGTGAGGTGGCCATGACTGGCGCATACAACTATCCTTGTTATGCTGGCTGACAAAAAAATAAATCTATATATTCAATATCAGCACTACCATCGCTTACAAATAACCACAACAAAAAGAGCTAGCATAAATTTCACCCATAGCAAAAGAAAAGTTCGAAGAGACACAACATACAATTGGTATGGATCCTTCAGAAAACGGTATTCCATTGAATTTAAGTGCTTTTAAATAAGCAGCCTAGTCAAACACACAGAATGCAATAATTGTGCGATTTTTTTTTTTTTTTTTTTTGTCTTACTCGACAAACAAAAAAAATATGACAAGCTATTTTCCAACAATCGACAGGTAGCCTAGCCATAAAATCCCAGACGCTAAAAATCAATAGCAATAAACTCAGGTCAGCTATGTAAGCCATGTGGGAAAACAAACACAGGTCAGTTATGTGGGTCAGGCGACCAACAAGCTCAGGTCAGTTATGTGTGTCATGCGGAATCATGCCATATTTTTTCCTCATTTAGTGTTAAGTACAGTCATGTGAAAGATGTTGCATAGTCAAAATATGCTTGTCGTGCCAACTGCACTAGAACCTACCAAGAGTGAACACACGCTGGTGTTGTTGGGAATTGAAAATGACTTGTTACACTGGTGCTCCAGCAACATCAATGCTGTTCACTCTCCTAAGACATTAGCAACCGATTTCAGAAACTGTCAACCACCACGGAAATACAGCAGTCTACGAAGAAAGATGAGTGAAAATTGTGTTTTTATGAGGTGGGCCAGCGTACTTGCTTCATCATAAGTCGGGTTGCCAAGCTAGCTTCGGTCCGTTTCTCTCCATGATATAACTGCAATACGACTTCAAATCTATTCAGGGAAGGAAAGAAAAAGACACTGAGGCTTCTTGTGTCCAGACATGATGGCCTTGCAAAAGGAAATAACTTTAATACCTCACTAGCTTCAGCTGCAATGCAGGCGGCAGGAGTCGATGTACGTGCATACAAGCAGGAATGCCGCGCGCTGTCATTGTGGGACCACCGTGTGGGATTAGTGGGGAACAATACACAACAGAATGATGAGGAACATGGTGCTAGTGATGATAAAGTAGCTTTTGTGGACCTTGATCCTGGAGATAATGAACCAGTGGATGGCTCCTAAGATTAAGCTGGGTCCTATGTGATATTATATATACAGAAATGGCATGTTTCTAGCGATGATAGAGTACAAAAAATCACCAAGAGGAGGTGCGTAGTACAGGGAACCATATCCGGGTGGTGAGGTGCTGGAAACGTCTCGTACTCAAATATAAGATTACATTCTCTGTTTTACTCATATGCGGTACACTCACTAAATCATATATATATATATATATATATATATATATATATATATATATATATATATATATATATATATATATATAAAACATCATTCATCTGATAATTAAATTCCACGCTGCTAAGCAGGTTCTGTTTGCTATGCATATCGTTATCATTTGTGTGCTGTGGAGTTTTACATTGGCGTTACCCGTCTCTTAACCTTTCATGTATGTACATGTCTTTACTCCTCAAAGAAATACACATAATGTACGCGCACATGCATCCCAGCTTATATGACAGGAACCCGATTTATCGACCCAACATTAGGGGAGGATGAACAGTTGGGTCGACTATGAACTGGCTGCTGCGACGAGGATTCGAACCAGTGCTGGTTTGATCCAAGCGGTCCGTGCGTGCGTAGTGCTAATCACTCAGCCACGGAGGCGCGCGCGCAAGTGTGTGTGTGTGTGTGTGTGTGTGTGTGTACAAAACCTCTCTGCGATGTCATAAATATATCTATACCGCAACTGACTGATTCATTTCTAATACAGGTTTTACAGAAACTTTAGAACAAACTCTGGTCTTCCAAAGATATGTTACGAACTCCCGAAATTGCTGCCAAGACTTCAGAAGTATAACAAATTAAACCCATCCCCAAGTTTTCACCATTAACCTATTCATTTCCAAGTTATACACTTTTTACCCCCCATTTACCAAATTCCCATCCATTTTGGCGTATGTTATACCCTGGAGGTTTTTATTCCATGCTTGTTTAAAGATACTAAGCTGTGTTCCGTGAATTCGTTCCCCGAGTACTACGACTCTAGATTATGCCCTACGACTAGGTGATGGATGAAAGTGATTCGAGCATTACTTAATGGATCACGTACCACACAGAACAAGTGTAACATAAAAATCTGGCGTCACGAGAAGGTCATGTCCACAGATTTATCTTAACTTTCCCAGTAGTGGTCGGCCGGCGTGTGCCGCGCAGAAAAATGATACTAGGGTAGTTTAACTCAAGACGGAAAGACCAACTTGTTCTTTGGCACTTTAATTCAGTGCGGGAAGATGGACGACAGTTAGATGGTTGGTTATTTAGTGGTTGAGCCTAACGACTGTCAAATCTAATAAGGCCATAAAGATAGTTATAACTCCTAATTATATTAATACCCACTCATTTAATAAGCTCCAGTACTTGTTTAGTTCTTATACCATATGCATTCTCACTACGTATATGGTGCTTGATGTAGTACGTCACCATGAGAGAGGGAAAAGAAGGGGTTAGACACGGAGGGTTAAAGGAAAAAATAGGTGGTTGTATAGTGTACAGTTGTATGATGCAGGTATAATGGTGTGGTGATGGCTTGTCGGATTTTAGTTGATGCCTTATTAATTCATCCCCGGCATATATGGTGTGTTTGTGTGCAGTAATGCTGTTTGTTGTTCTATAAAGGACAGAAGCTAAGCTATTATACGGGCCGGTCATGGCGTATCGTACCGGCATTTCAATACATGACTGGAATTTCGCTCAGGGCTCTCAAGGCTTCGTGGAGCCAACTGTATGCCATATTTGCGCTGTTATCGAGACCTTGAATATGTATATAGCCTCATGAATACGTCGGTAATTTGTGTTTTTGTTGTCTTCTAGTTCCTGTGATATTTTCCGAGCTGCTTCTCTTAAACGTGTATCAAATGGTGTTATTTCTACATTACGTCCATGATGCTACTGTTTCAAGATTTTAAACACAGGTGATGAATCGTTAGTAGCTTTATCATGCATCATCTGCAGCATCAGCATGCGTAATATGAAGGTGAGTGGGTACTGTAGATTAGTTCCACATACTGTGAATCGGAATTTTTACTCGATTTTTTTCTGTAGTTGACCGACACGGGTGGGGAGCGTCCGTCGGTGCGCGCAAAACATGCCATATCAAGGCCATCTCGGCTGACTGTAGTTATCGTTTTTCTGGGGAAGTCCAGGAATCTATACACGTTTGTCAACGCTGCTTTACCTCTTGCAACTCACTCTCTATATGGTCTGCTACTAAACCTCGTAGTGTTAGAGTGTGGCCTGACATTTCAAATTTCCTACTGTACTCAGTTGGTTTCACCCTCCCAAGTAGCAATTTTGTAGCTAGGCTTCACACTCCCCAGTAGCAATGTTGTACTAGGTTTCACCGTCCAAAGTAGCAATTTTCTAGCTAGGCTTCACCCTCCCCAGTAGCAATGTTGTAATCTTGTCACTGCTTGCTTTTCTATATCAGTCTTATAACTGCTGAGTCTCGATTCCTCTATCTGTTCGGGGTTGGTATGCCCAGGGAGTGTTATTGGACACTACCATCCGAGTGGCGTCATCTGTACAAAAAAGACGTCCTTGCTCATGTTCCCTACTGGAGAGGGAATTATCTGTTGCGTAAGTTATAAACAGCGCTGGTGACAGGACACTACCTTGTGGGACCCCGTTCCTGAGTTAATGGTTATCGCGAAGGTAAGCTAGTTAAGGAATTATAAAAGTACCCTTTCATTAATTTCTGGCAACCATAGCTGTAACTGTATATAAAGGAGACTTTGTAGAAGGCTTTTAAACATCTCTAACAACTCGCATTCTTTCCTGTTGGGTTGCCACGCGGACGTAAGATAGCTGGTAGAAGTGGTGCAGCTGTTATCCTAAAGACGGATTTTGATCCTGTATTAGAGCAGCTTGGGGCCTGTCACTCCCCATCAGTCCTATCAAGGTCCAGTTGTGGACGAAGTACTTGTCAAGACCGCTCTGGTGAGGCTCAACACAGGAGAACGTGCGAGACGAAAGGGCAGTGTTGCGAAGGCGGGCTAACTGCGAAATCTTATGTTTAGGTTGCATGTGCAATGCGTACTTTCTCTGATATCTGTAATTGTCCTTTTAGTATATATATATATATATATATATATATATATATATATATATATATATATATATATATATATATATATATATACATATATATATATATATATATATATATATATATATATATATATATATATATATATATATATATATATATATATTACAATTTCTTCAGTCGTTCCCCATGGCTGAGATTCAAGACAATGATGATGTAGGCGACGAACGATCTCTGCGCTCTCTCTCTCTCTCTCTCTCTCTCTCTCTCTCTCTCTCTCTCTCTCTCTCTCTCTCTCTCTCTCTCTCTTTCTGCAATTTCACTCATCCGGAATGGCGACGCTAGTACACATAAGTTAAAAGTATCAGCGTCTTAAACTACACCATTGGCAGTTTTGCTCCTCTTGATGATCCATAGTATCCGGCCAGCCATTTCCTACGGATGTGACGGAAGCCGTTCTCTTGTATCTGCTAAAGGTAAGGTCACCAGACATCAATACTTCTTGATATTGTGTGTTCTTTGCTCTTCAGTATTTTGTATTTAGCAGCACACCAGCAGACAAGCTGTGGCCACACGGAACTGTCAGCAACATATCAGCAGGCAAGCTCTGGCCACACGGAACTGTCAGCAACACCACACCCGCACCAGCAGGCACACTGTGGCCACATGAGACTCTCGGCAACACACCAGCAGGCACACACCGTGGTCACACGAGACTGTCGACGACACACCAGCAAGCACACTCTAACCACACGAGACTGTCAGCAACACTTAGAGAGTGAAAGCAACACACCAACGAGGGTAAGACAGTACTCCTGGGAACTGCCATTTCTTTCCCGTCTCATGCAGTGTGACGTTACGCGGGCCGCCTGCATCCTTCTCTGCATACTGACAAAAACACTCCCCTCCAACCTTGACTTCCTAACGAGCCGCTGTGTTGCAGTAATGCACACAGTGTCTCAAGACTCCGAACTCACTGGTGGAATCCACGATTCACCTTTAGTTTAACAAATGTTTAAGCTCCATGGCACTGGAGCTGGCATGTACCAGGTCATGTTAAGCTACGTGAACAATTAGTGAACTTGAAGTAAATGGTGAATTCTAACCTTTGAGTTCAAACTTCTACACCACTATGTAGAATAATTAAGGAGGCACTACAGGGTGACTGTGTTACGGAGAGGGTCTTATACACGTGTTGCCCCGTCTCTTAACCTTGGATATTAGTAGGATGTTTTTACACACACACACACACACACACACACACACACACACACACACACACACACACACTAGCCTAAGCCAGGTAGTTACCCATTTATCGACCAACCCGAGAGAGCGATGAACAGATGGGCTGACTGTAGGCCAACTGCCACGCCCAGCATTCGAACCCGGGCGGGCCCGTGCGTGAAACATGATCAGCGACATACATACACCAATTCTCCTGCAACTTAAGGAATATGTCTTTCAGTCGCAATGGCATGGGAGAGAACTGTGCTAGTGAAGGACACAAGGACATACTGACCTCCATACAGAGAGAGAGAGAGAGAGAGAGAGAGAGAGAGAGAGAGAGAGAGAGAGAGAGAGAGAGAGAGAGAGAGAGAGAGTGAGAATTAGCAATACCAAATGACAAATGAAGACGCGGGATACATGAGGTGGTTTTCGCAAAGAGAAGGCGGGAGGCGTCTGTTGTCGTGGGGTAAATCGGACAGAACACATCTGTAGACTACCGACCCGCATGATGCTGGGAGATGGCAAGTGTACACATTTAATGATATATGCAGAGTCTACCACCCACAGATTTCCAACCTAACCCGTTACTCGCCAACAAACAAAAATGAGCGTAAGACTCACTGTGTGCCATCAATTCAAATGGGAGGGAAGGGAATAGCGAGTCCCAGGAGATGACATCGTTTCAAGATCTACCTTCCTCTCTCTGCTGAGCTATGTACTCAAACCATGAAAACTATCAATAGGCTAAGCTAAGCATAGCGCTCAGTACAATAGGCTAAGCTAAGCATAGCGCTCAGTACAATAGGTTAAGCTAAGCATAGCGCTCAGGCAACAAGATTCTGACCGACGTACTCAAACGTCAACACAATGAACAATGCACAACTTGCTACGTATTCGAACTCATTGGTCAACACCTACGTCAGAAGATACGGGAAGCCGACAACGCATTCGAGACTCCACTCTAAGTAATGATACAAACAAACTAATATGTTTCCTTTTCACCCACATCCATCCAAGCACACGTCAAACACACTGAGTAAACAAATTCTAGTTGACAAATGGCTTCCTCAAAAGGTGCTAGTATAATACCAGGGCTTGCACAGAACCTTATACTTTAAAGGTCTGTTGTGACTTGTGAAAAAAAAAAATATTCTGGTATGCAAAGTTTTTCTCATAGAAACAGACATGGCATGAGCTAAACATGGCTCTCTCGGACGAAAAGATAAGAAGTCATGATAAAAAGTATGAAGACATCAATCAAAGCTCCTCGCCTGTTTGTACACACGGTCGACTCTTAATGGAAGAAATGTCACAGGGAGACGAACGAGAACGGAGCGAATTCAACAGCTTCCCTATTTCAGGAAAGATGGAGATAGGATAATGGTGTGTGTATAGTTATTTCAAGTGAATGTCAAACTTTGATAACTGCCCTAATGACTTAAATCACATATAGCTGACGTCAGCTTGGAGGGCTTGTCTCTACAGTAACAGCTGGATCTAGGACTAAGCTGGTTTATTGCTCCTTTGATCACTCAGGCTGGTTAAAAGGCCCGCAGGCCTTCGTACCCCAAAAAGCCTGATGCACTTTGTAGATAACTGACTCGGAGTTCAATTCTATTTTTTCTTTTTATACTACGGGGTGTTCCATATTGCTTCTAAAAGCCATAGGAAGTGATTTAAACGTACCCGGACCCTGGATGTGAAGAGCATTTTCATTTATTGTATTTGACATCTTTGATGTTTATAGCGTTATTCAAGTCTTCCAACCCTGTCATACCAACAAAGGATTCCTTTCAGTGAGTAGAATGGGGGTTCTGGGCTTTCTATCCTTTCTTTATTTAGTAATCATCGTGTGCCTGCACTCCACACAACAATCTGGTTTCCGTCACAGAAGATGCTTGAGAGAGCAATGCTACAGAGTTAAAATCAATATAGTCACTAAAATAACGTCGCAACTTGCACTGAAAGTCCCGGAAATCCCATCTCAAATACAGTATACTTCAGCCTTCTGTATCTAGGTTGAAACAAACTGAAAACATGTGATGTTGAGAAATATCCGAACAGTAAATTAGATGAAAACAACGACACGTAACACTCACTGTCTTCTTGAAAGAAACATCCTATCAATCAATAAGTTAAAGAGAATCTACAAGATGACATTTCAACCACGCTGACCCGAAGTGTAACTTCAGTGTCACCAAAAGCAACAAAATCTGACCACAATATGCAGATGGTGGTCCTAGCGGTCCCCCATGACCTCCCACCGTGAAGCGCAACAACGGTCGGCCAGATTTAACTTCAACAACAGCTGTGGCAGCATAAAGTTGGCAGAGATCGCCAAAGAAATAAAAAAAAAAGGAAAAATTAATCATTCCCCACGATTAACATGAAAATATCCATCCACAAGTCAATGCATAGGGTGAATAAACTCAGAAACATTCTTAAATATGTACCGAACATATTTTAGATTAAGGAAAAGCAATTAACCAAACTAAATGGAATGAGAACACGGAGCTCTGCAGATGGAGAAAACAAACGGCAGACGGCGTCTGTCACCCACCCACAACAGTCACCCCAGACGAGGCAAACGTTGCGCGAAATATATAACAGCAAAAATGGAAAAAAATTATGCAAGGAACAAATGGTTTCGCAGCAACAGAGTATATCCTTTCCTTTGTAAAGAGAACATCGAAAACTACGCCTAAAATAAATGACAAAAAACATTATATATATATATATATATATATATATATATATATATATATATACAAGGTACCGCAGTTTATGTACTCACACAATGGTATAAAATCTACGCGTTCATTCTGGAGGTGGTGTGCCTCATGCACAATGGAAAAGACATAACAGTATCCACCAGGGAATAAATGGGACCACACACACAATAAAAAAAATCCCTTAAAAGACACTAAAGCAAATAGAACGGGGGAAACGACAGCCAAAAGCAAGCGTATAAATACACGAACAACTGGAAACAGCTCCTACAAACTACAGAAAAGAGATGCCTACAATGGAAAGAACCAGGAAACAAACGTCTGTATAGGAGAAAAACATATTAGTTCAGGACCGACAGAGAAACGAAAGCTGGCTTACAACAGTGTTAGGATAGACGCTTAGGCATGACTCACTATGAACGAACGCTGCTTAAAAAGGCAGAGGCTCATGAGAAAAATAGAGGGCACACTTTGAGGCAATTTAATGACAAAATGGGGCACTTCTGGGCATGAGGGCTTAGGGTTTTGAGCCCACCCAGTCTGTGTACGTCAGAGCTGGTGCATGCCCGGGAGGTCACTCATAAAAGGTCACGGCGCGCAAGCGTTCCCAAAAAACGGGGTGAAGGGTTAAAAACGTAACATTGAAAACGGGAGTGCCAGAACTACTTCGAGCTACAATTTGAGAAAATATGTTTTAAGGGTTCGATTTTGGAGTAATAATTGTTCCTTTTAAGATCTTTTCTCCTGTATCACGAATATTTTGAAGTAAATCTTATCTTTATCACTCAATCCGTCTGCATTTTTACAACCTGTTCCCACGCCAGCCTCATTGAACGCGTCCCGCTGGTCTGGATGCAATAGTTTGCGCAGCCGCACAGAGAAGCGTCACTTCCACAGCATGGCCGACCAAAGCGTTGTTCTGTCGTGAGGAAGTTTTTGGAGGAACTGCGACGAAGAAATTTGTTTATTCAGCGGTAAGTCGTATGCAAACTGTAGACATAAACATATACAAGATGAAGGGTTTGTTTATGATGCAAAAAAAAGAACAAGTTAGCCATGATACTCTTTCAATTTAAAAAAGCGGGACAAAAATCCTAACCCCAAAAGCTTATTGACGGGCGGCGATGTATCCTATAAACACAATATCTCTCAGGTTTATTCATTTGGTTCTAAAATGTCCTATTAAAGAGCCTGCAGATGTTGCTACCTCGCTTTTATAGTGGTTATATCAATTTACATGAACATTTATTACACAGACGTGTCTTGTTACAAACGAAAATTAGATTTAGTAAGAACTACTTTTTTTTTAAAATGTTATAAACGAAAATAAGATTCAGTAAGAATTACCTTTTTATTCTTGTTTGCACGGAGTGAAAAATGAGTTGCTGCCATGTCACTGATGCAATGTCTTAAGTAGATTAATAAAAACAATATTGTGACTCCAGTAATGGGTATTCAATTTCACCAGTAAAGGGCATCTAATTTATGCTGATCCCCAGGAGGGTCGTCTTTCAAAGACTTCCCATTAGGGTGTGCTTTTTTACCAAACATATGGGTACCAAACAGGGCTCAATCATCATCTCTGGTTCCCAATAGGGGTATTATCTAATCCTAGTGTACATCCATTAGTGGTATTATTCTTTAATAACCTTGAAGCCCTGAATCATCAAAGAGCGCTCCACTTTTTCTATTAGCTAATTTTTTTTCCAACGGTAGATGAAATATGGAGTAATATTTGCACAGGAAGAGGGACGGGCAACTGAGAATATAAGTCTGTATAGAAATGGAGGGTCAATGGTCGCCAAACATAGACGTACATCCTGTAAATCGACTACGGTCGGGATGACTCAGGCGGCCAAGAGCTTCTTCTCATCAGACTTCGCTCGCTGGAAGTCCCAGCGAATCAAAGCTTCGTTCGGTTGGCTTTCCCAACGCCCTGCTCACGGTGAATAAGACTCATGACGTAATAAGCAAAGACTTAAGTTGCATAACTCGTCAGAAAACATCGTTGCCATAGAGTTCACACACACACACACACACACACACACACACACACACATACAAACGATCCTCCGTATTGCTGTGGCTTGCGTCGAGCCCCGGCTGTTCATTCTCCCCTGCGGGACCAGATCGATATATATCAGGTTACGACACGAGGCAACACATGCGTAAAGTTCTCTCTCTCTCTCTCTCTCTCTCTCTCTCTCTCTCTCTCTCTCTCTCTCTCTCTCTCTCTCCCGTAACAGAACAAGGCACTGAGGGAACCTATTTCTTTTTTTTATCTAAGACGATATTTTGCCACGAAGCACTTGCTATGCAAACACGCCAAATATGCCATTTGTTTCAACATTTTCATTCTCACGATGTTCCACACACACATAACAGACAACCTTGCAGTCCTCATCTCATCTGGAACCGACTTGCCGTTTCAATCGTCTACTTTCACAGGTTTTTGTACTTACAGTTATTTCATTTTCATTTGTTGAGCTGAACGAAATATATAAAAGTATTTCCATTGTATCTTTCTTTGTCCGTTTATCTTTGTTCACACGGGATTCTATTACATTCAGTTATTATTTCTTCCGAGTTTTTAAGTCTTTTCTCAAATTGTTTTCTTCAACTGCTTTTTCTATGCTCGTAACTCGTAACTATCATTGCCCTTAAGCTTTTAGAAGTTCCTTCAACTTTTACGCGGTACTACAGATGCTCCACTCTACTCGTGAAGTTTTTCCTAAATTCTCTTCAATTTACCAATTTTAGCTCGTTTTGCTGATGGCCACATACCACAGCTGCATTCAACTTCATTTCTGATAAAACCCACATTGAACATTTTTTCATCACCTTTCTGTCTGTCGGGGTAAATGTTCTCACTTTCTCAACAATCATCATTTGACTCGTGGATTTCCTCCCCCCCCAAAAAAAAAATAACCTAAAAATCCCAGCTTTTCATTTACGAGAACTTCTTGGTCATTAAAACTTTCTGAGCTATCATTCTCGTGTATGGTTCAACCCATTTCTTTCACAATAAATCATTTTTTTCTTCATTGAATTCCATCAAGGTCTCCTCGTTCAATATATATATATATATATATATATATATATATATATATATATATATATATATATATATATATATATATATATATATCATTTCCTCTTTGACTTTTTATCATTTTACTTAATTTGGTCTTCACTATATAAACCGTACAATATATCTTTTCTTTTGTATCCGTTCGCAATTTCCCGCCTTAGCGAGATAGCGCCACCAACACACGACTGAGTCTTAACAGAAAAACCCTCACTTGTATCCTAATTCTGTTCTTTCTTCTGGGAGGTGATAATACAAGAGGCAAATATTAGAATACTAGACATTCTACTCCCGCCCCTCTTATTTGCCATGTACAACACGCAGGGGGGGGTGTTCAATCTTCTATATCCCGTAGTCAATACCGTTCCTTGTGGTAGACTTGGTAATACATAATCATGACAATTCCATTTGCTACCACTTTGAATTCAATCTTGTTAAAATCTGCTTGATCCGCTTGCCTAGATTAAACTTTGTTTCGTTTCCTTATTATAAAACGCACAAACTTAGAGGTTTCCTTTACTGAAACCCCTGAGCAAAAGCCGATATATATAATACCCATTCACTTTCCTTGCTTTACTGTCATATGTTTTTCTGGGTTTTGCTAACAGATGAGATTTTGTACAGTTACAGTGCCATCCAGGCTAATTTTCATATTCAAAATATGTTAATAAGATGTTCTGATTTATGATTTGATTTTCAATTCATCTTTCAGGGACTTTCTTCACATGTACCGGCAGTCTTATAGGTCCACAATAGTTCGGTATTAGTTTTAAAAAACTGCTCCGTGTCATAGCAACATCATTGTTTTGGCTAGTAGCATGCTGTCTTGTTTAGGGTAAAAAAAAAAAAAAAACTATTTCATCTGGTCTGTGTTGAATATTCTTCGATCTGGTGTGCTGCTTACCGTTGTGAAATCTGTTACTTCAGCATTTGTGATGATGATATCGTTAAAAATATAATCATTCTTGTAAACGTTTACTTGAATGATTGAATATAGACCTTAACTTCTCAGTTAGAAAGCTTGTGCACAGGTATACTATCTTCCAGTTTACTTAGAGAGAGAGAGAGAGAGAGAGAGAGAGAGAGAGAGAGAGAGAGAGAGAGAGAGAGAGAGAGAGAGAGAGAGAGTGGGAAAAAACGAAAACCACAGAAGATTATGGCAGCGATCAATATGTTCATCACGGTGGAGGGAGATGGTGGGTGAGTCGCACGCACACGGCGGAGCCAGAAGATCCATGGCCCTTTATAACGCTACACTGCCTTGGGTGAAGTTGGCCTCTAGACTACGTTAATAAAGTGTAAGTGTGTAGTGGCCGGTGCAGCGCAGCGGCGGCGGCCGGTCCTGTGGGTGTGGCGCGCTCCCAGCCCAGCTGATACAAACCACACTAACCTACTTGCTCCGTAACCAACTCTAGCGGCAGCGGGACTTTACTATTTACAATCTATGAGCTTTTTACATCTCTCCACTCCCGATGTGAACGAGTGTTGACCCCCCGCTCTCAAGTGTGATGAACACATGTGTGTGTGTGTGTGTGTGTGTGTGAGTGAGTGTGTACGTGCGAGAGAGCTGCTACATCCGTCCGAACCCCCCCAGCCTAACGTTCGCCTCCCACACACTCCCTCCTGTAATCAAGGCGGCACGCCACCAACACGTTTGTATGCTGACCGATATAGAGTCCGGGGAGTCTCACAGGTCTGTTCGATGATATTCAGGCAACGGATAACTCGTTTCTATACACACGAATGTATTTGAGTACGTTCAAGTCTGCACCACCCGGTGTATACCGAGTCGAGTGTAGTGCTAGTCTCATGCCGTCTGGTAACCCACAATCCTGGGTGGTGACTCACCCCGGCCCGCGTCCTCTACACCCCCCTCCCCTCTCTGCATCACGCTTCCCCCCAGCACCATCATCCACGTCTTCACGCGATTTTTATACTCTCCATGTCTGACGTTTGATGCCGGCTTAATAACCTTAAGCTCCTGATAGCCATCAGAGCCAGAAATATATAGACGTACATTCTTCTCATCAGCCAGCACCTCTTACCAACGATTACCCCCTGCCTAACACCGGTGCCCCTAAAGTGTCATCAGCACCTCCCGGTCTGCCATGAGCGCCCCCCTTTGCCTGCCACAAGCAACACCTCTCCTGTTTCCCATTAACTTCACGTCCCTGTTAGCCAACAAAACGACGCTGTCTACCACTAACACCACCCTTTCGCCCACTAACACCACCCTACCAGCCACGAGCGCCTCCTCCCTGCCTGCCCCGACGAGCATCTCCTCCCTGTCTATCACAAGCACCACCAACCTGACAGACACCAGCACCCTACCTTCCACCATGCCTGTTTCAAGCACCAACTTCCCTGCCTGTCATCACCGCTAACACCTCCCAGTCTGCCACAAGCACCAACTTCCCTGCTTGCCACCAGCAGCTCCCAGCTGGCCATCCCGCACCTGCAACTACAACCTTTACTCACTTCCGCTTCAAAGGATGAATCTGAGCTGCTCCTAAAACCACCACGCCTGTTGCACGCCTCGTGACCCATGGATCTCCAAACTCTTGACTTCATCTGTATGAAGCTCCTTCTCCCAACTACCAATATTTTCCTGTTTTGCCTAATGCTCTCTTGTACTCTTTGAAGCTTCTTCCTCAAGCTACTCCTTATAAACGTACTTCCTCTAATCACCCCTTGTAAGCGTACTTCCTCCCGCCACCCCATGTAAACACACTTCCTCCAGTAACCACTTGTAAACGTACTTCCTCCAGTAACCCCTTGTAAACGTACTTCCTCTAGTAACCCCTTGTAAACGTGATTCCTCCAGTAACCCCTTGTAAACGTACTTCCTTCAATAACCCATAGTAAACGTAACTCATTAAGTAACCCCTTGTAAACGTAATTCTACCAGCTACCCCTTGTAAACGTACTTCCTCTAGCTACCCCTTGTAAACGTATTCCCTTCACCTACCCCTTGTAAACATAATCACTGGCAATCTAACAGCATTCACTTTAACTTGCGAAACTACTTTTCTTTTTATCTATCTGCCTATGGAACAGAACTACCTCTACTTAGCATGTTGCAGAGCTTATGGTTGAGAATAAAAGCATACATCCCCGCTTTCTCTACAACTACCTCTTGTAAAAAATCCATATTTCAAACAGATCTGTTTCTAGGCCACTCGGGCGAGGGACCTGGCATGTCGGACCTGGAAAAAACAACCCTTTTGCGACTCGCATTCTACTTTTATCTCCGACCGAAATAATCGTAAACATGTTATCCATGGGGTGATGCCGTTCTTTTATCCAAAGAAAGTAGGGCAACTTCTCAACAACTGATGGGTGTTTCCGAGTCTTTGGCCAAAAGCATCTCTAAAAACTTCTGTCGCATTACCTAACCTTCTCGTTTCCATTCTCACGATACTACAGCAACTTTTTCCTTATAAAAGAGCTACTTTCTAGTATAATTCTAACATTCCCTCACCCTCTAGGGCACTTCTAACTAAACTTATTCCCCTCCCTACATCGTTCAGTGCAGTCTAAATAGCACATCAGTCTTTGGAGGAAACTGAAACATATGATCCACATGGCATCCATTCTTTTGAACTTGCGCCTGTGCTTACTCGTCTGTCTAACCTTTCCAGCTATAATCCTACTGTTCTGACTCCCACCGTTTCCAAATTCTGAATCCTTATTGATTTCACGTTTTCTTAAGCATAATGGATTTCACAGTCTTCTACCTGATCATCAGCATGGTTTTCGCAAGGTCAATATCTATCTGTGATACATCTTTTATATCTAGTCATTTTCTCTCAGAGAGACCGGAAATTCATCTATTGCAGCACTTGAAATTTCGTGAGCTTTGGGCAGGATCTTATATCTAAACTTCCATCTTTCGGCTTTCTTCTTTCACTTTATTCATTCATAACCTGCTTCATCCCTGACTGGTTTATGTCCGTAACCATCCATAGATGACAGCGGTGTCCTCTAGGTGTACTGTCCCCTACGCTCTTCTTCCCTCTTATCAACAGCTTCCTTATACCAAAAGATAGCCAGATGCACTCATACGCTGACGATCTAACAAGGCATTCCTCCACTTATTTCAAATCCCCTCAAATTCTCAGGCTCACTATACGTCTGGGATCGTCACAACAAATTCTATGAACTCGAACAGGATTTCCCAATGAAGGTGTCGTAAACTTAAATTTAATGCCTCTAAAATTCCAATTTCAGACATTCTCTCTTTGCTACAACCCGTAACAGCCTTCCAAAAGAATGGCAGCTCTCTCCTTCTAACACTCAACACAATGAACATACTTGATATTGTCGTACCACCCAATCTAGCTTATAAACATCAACTGTATCATGAGAATGTGGGGTCTCTCTTGTACAGATGTCCCGATTACACAAAGGATTGATGCGGTCTTGTAAGGAGTACTGCTCTCACATCTGGGGAGGCTCCACCTCTACAGACTCACGTGACAGAGTCTAAAGCAATCCAACTTATCAACTCTCAGAGTCTGACCTCGTAACTTCTAAATATATTAGTTTTTTTTTTCTTTTTGCTCCCGAAGAATTGGCTTCTCGTGTGCCCAGCAATAGCAGCAAGCAACTCGAAGGTGGGTTGTCGTGATGTCGGCTTCTTTCCGTAAACCGCAAAGCTTGGGAACTCTTTACCTCCTTACAGCTCCATAATCCTAATTCAAAAGACACGTTTATCACTTGTTAAATCACCTATTTCTTCCTCTCTTTCCTCTCCTTACTTCTACATGGCCTTGTTGAGGGCTTATCCCCGTGACTGGGTACTTCAACATTAAAAGAAAAATTATAACCTCAGTTCGCTAGTCCGTGCCTCCCAGTCAGGTACCGCAAGGCGCAAGGATGATGGTGCCAAAAATTATACAAACATACTGAGGTAGGGGCACGGTTGCCATGGATATTTACGTTACCTTACGTATACCTTATGATGGCTTGGGAGGTCTCCCACCTCCACACACTCCATCCTGGACCAAGCCACAATCTTATTTAAGGCGGCCTTTTTCAGTCCAATTATAGAGACACGAAACGTTTCTGTGAGAGTGAGGGTGTTGTAAGGCAGATAACATGGAGGTAGGTCGAGGGAAGCAGAGAGCGTACGGGTACATGCACGAACGCCAGAGGGTGGCATGTGGCCCCAAAAGGACCCAGGGGGTTCTCGTCCTGTCAGAATTAAAAGACTGAACAATGGTGATAAGACAAAGGCGGGCCAGGGTACCATTAAACAAAAGCTGTATACAGAAGGGATCAGAGAGCATTCAAATAAATGACACCTCACACAATATACTGACGCTCAATGAGTGTTTGAGTACTTCAAATATAAGGCATGTAATAAACACAATGTACTGGCACTGCCAATAACAGAAATGAGGTTCAGAGTACATCCAAATGCGAGATGCTGGATCCATGGGACACAAAGAGACACTGACGGTTTCATGAGACCACAAGTGCATGGCTCTGGACACATCAAATTTTGGATACAATAAGAAAATACCTTCAAAAGCATCACGATATCAGTGAAATGATAATGTCCTCGATATCTTAGGCCCTCAGGCCTGAAGTGGCCAGTCACAAGGCCATATATATATATATATATATATATATATATATATATATATATATATATATATATATATATATATATATATATATATATTATATATATATATATATATTATATATATATATATATATATATATATATATATATATATATATATATATATATATATATATTATCCCTGGGGATAGGGGAGAAAGAATACTTCCCACGTATTCCCTGCGTGTCGTAGAAGGCGACTAAAAGGGGAGGGAGCGGGTGGCTGGAAATCCTCCCCTCTCGTTTTTTTTTTAATTTTCCAAAAGAAGGAACAGAGAAGGGGGCCAGGTGAGGATTTTCCCTCTAAGGCCCAGTCCTCTGTTCTTAATGCTACCTCGCAAATGCGGGAAATGGCGAATCGTATGAAAAAAAAAAAATATATATATATATATATATATATATATATATATATATATATAAGATGACCATGTATATTAACTACGTAAGCGAGACGAGACTTCACTGTAAGGAGATAAGGGAGCAACGGGTAAGAATGGACAGGTGCTGAAGTAAAACGTTTCGAAGCGATTTAAACCAAGCCGAGCCGAAAGAGCAGGCATTTCTGATACAAGTTACCAACATCTTTATGACGCTACATCAAACGTATGAGGTTGGGTGTCCCTATATGTTACCGGTATATATCCTGTGGATTATCAAAGACATGAACGAGCTGGGAGTGTACAGCATACGAAACAAATCTCAGATCAGGTCTCGTTTAGAAGACAGACAGACAGCCGCAAGACCATGAATATTGTAGAAAGATAAGCAATTCAGGACCTGGTATGGAATAAGATGGTGTGGCTTGGGAGCGGTTCGTGGCAGCAGCTCTGAATCAAAAGAACACTGGTGTAAGTCTTAGGCTGGAGCACATGTGTGTGTGCATATATATATATATATATATATATATATATATATATATATATATATATATATATATACACACACGAGTAAAGACATATACATATACACAAGGTAAAGAGGAAAGGCAACGCAAATATTAATCTCTCTCCCCGAAACACATAACAATCACATCACACACGTTTGTATGTGTGTGTGTGTGTGTGTGTGTGTGTGTGTGTGTGTGTGTGTGTGTGTGTGCACGCAAAAGACATGGTTAAGACCAAGAACACATAACGTACAAACAGCAGTAATCGCAAGAAAACTATGTGGCAAAACGTACCAATGGTCTTCAAAACAGCCATCTTATGTGTTAAGTTTGCTGCTATATTACTACAAAGCCGGAGCAAAGAGCGGCGGACAGAGTGGAACTGGGAACAGGTATTCAGTGTCACGCGAGTCAAAACAACTGTCGAAAACACATGCCCTGTTTACTGCTACAACAACTGCAATAGCAAAAACAACCTGACGTACCAGTGACTGCAGAATGCGAGGGTAACATGAAGAACACCCGTATTGGGCCAGCAAATGCCGCCCATGTCATCTAATACAGGGGCTTAACATACATGTAACCTCACTGGGCCAGCTAACCCACGTCATCTTACACATGGCCAACAAACACACATCATCTCACATAGGGCCCAGCAAACCCACGTATTCTCACACAGGGCCCAGCAAACCCACGTCATCTCACACAGGGCAAGAAAACCCACGTCATCTCACATACTACTACCAACAAACCAACGACACCACACACAGAGCAAGCAAACCAATACGTCACCTCGTAAAAGGCACTAATGCAAATGAATGTTACCTTAGAGTTGCCAAAAATCCAGATATCAGCTAACAAAGTGCCAACATAGCCATAAGTCTCATGATACAGTGCCAGAACACCCTATGTCATTTCCTGCTATACCTGTATCTCCGATGCCACAGAGATGTTAACAAATCCACTGTCCCCTCATACAACTTTCCCATTCAAGATTCTAATAGCGAACCCAGAGTTCAAATCACCGAAACAAAAACACATATCTGCCAACAGACAGTGCTAGAAATTCCTGATATTACTTGACTTAATACTAGCGAACTTAATCTCCTCCCTTGACACTTCCAGCTTAGCGAGGAGTTGCCTCACATTACATAAAGATAACGATGCTTTCACAGGATAATCCACTCGGAAAAAAAGCTTAGTCTGCGACCTAATAATAATAATAAGTGTTACTCCACTGATCATTCAGTATATCCCAAGATGGTTTCTGTAATGCTCCAAAAGCACAAACGTACCACACCATAGGGTTCTCGCAGATGAACTAGTCGTCACCTCAGACGCAGTCAAAACAACTAGCGCATCATTCCACCCGATGCCATACGAGGATGTCATCTCTCAAGGTGCCAGTGAAGATAAATGTCACTTTGGCGTGCCAGCAAACCCAGGTGTGATCTCATACACCACCGGTGACTCCTGGTGGTGTCGTTGTCACCGTAATACCGACAAATCCAGACGTCACCGCCAACAACCCTGCGCAACCCCACCCCTCCCGAGTAAGAGGTCACCTTACTGTTGGGAGAACCCAACTGTCACAACATAAGTGTCTGCATTGCCAGACGTCATCTCATTTTGAGAACAATTCCAGATGTTAATAAAAGCTCTTAACAAACGCTCCGACCACTCAAAGCCGGGACAAGTATCCCTTCATGTAACACTTTACCACAGGGAACCCTTCACAGTTATCCGCAACAAATGACAATCACCGAGGGACATTCCTCGTACCTCTCCACATGGATACGAACACCAAAACTCGTGCAGTGTGGGTCACATTCAGCGTGAGTAAACGTCAGTACACACGACAAATTCCGAGAACTACAGCTTTTCCGGAGTGTCACTTGATAAAGGATTTACTTCCAGCATTAAAATGCAGGGGTATGATAAACATCACTTCAGGAAACGATGTTTTGAAGACTCCTGCATCCACTTCCAAGAATCATTCGTCTTGAAGTACGGAGTTTCCGAATGATTTTCCCGTTCGATGAACTAGATCTCACGGGATATGTGCATTTACACAAATCAGACTCAACAACTGAAGAGATAAAGAGCTGAGAAAAAATATATTTACCGTGAGTGACCGAGAATTAACAAGCGTAAGGATTGAGCAGTAGCCAAGACCCCTGACGGAGATACGCGGTATATCCAACACCTCCCACTGTCTCAGCCACACTGACTCGATGGCCAGACCCATACCACAGAACAGGCAGGCTTCACCGCACGCCTCATGGCCACCGCTGGAAATCACATACTGAAAGTACAACGTGGCAACTCACAGGCATTCCCCCCCTCCTCCTCCTCCTCCTCTCTCTCTATATATACCATTTTAAGCATCACTGTTCCATCTCCCACTTCGCTACCCACGTAATGAATGCTTTTTTACCGTGTGTCCAAACGAAGGCTGGCCGCATAACAGTGCAACTGAGGAAGAGAGAATACAAACGCACATACCGATATGTTAACAGAAAAACAGTTCACAGCCGTATGCCAGACTGATAATACCGTTGTGATCATGAAGAAATACCAACAAAACGAGGTAATATATATTCAATCAATATTTCTTGAAGAATAACGATCTCCTATATAGATTAACGCTCACTCAAGCTCTCCTAGTACGAGCATAAGCCAATGATCTGGACTAAACAAAATGCTTTTCGTAAATATATTTGATCCTGTAGAAATTTTCGCTATACTAGCCAATACTTATATCTCCCTCCGTAGGAAAAATATGTCTCAGTGCCACCAAACCCCTCATAGCGCCAACAAACCCATGTCACCTCTCACAGTACCAGCTAACCCATCGCTTAAATAGTCTGCGTAAAGTCGGCGAACGCACGTCACCTTACCTCTCCTAGTGACAAGCATATGTCTCCCACCTTACCCAGCAGATAAGACAGAAGCTTCAAAAGAGCAAACAGCAGCCCTAGCCGTAGTGAAAGAAACAGTTGTAGGATCAAGTATAACGGGGGGAATACGTAAATGAGCTGGAGGCAGAGAGGCTGCATCAACAAAGAGAACAAACACACCAACATGTCAACCAGATGGATGAACAGGTCAACAACAACAAACAAAGAGGCTAGACCCAGCGAGTGGCCCGACGTCAGCAGCGGCTCGACCAGCCGGAAGAATGGGCAAGACTAAAGCAAGCAGCAGCTGGACTGCATGGAAAGTAAGATGCAACAAGTGTGGCAGGATGTGCAGCACCAGCTACTAAGCAAACTGGCCTGGTGTGACGACAAGCTGAAGGGATAAATCTACACCACAGAGATCATCCGGGACTGAATCACTATCAGGATGAAAGATTACGTTGGGTCGCCAGCGTGGCAGGGCACCTCAATCCTGGAGAGCTTGTATTTTCATGAGGATCCGCCCATGCCTGGATATACTGAAGGCTGCAGGAGTTCAATGGTATAGCTTCGTGAGGAGGCGTATTTATCCCAGTTCGAGCTACTACAGGATGCTATCAATCAAATACTACAGCAGTGCATCGAACATATGTCCACGAGTTTGAAGGGGTCAGCATGGGGAATCATGGTGCATCTTTCCCATAAAGAAAAGCACTGCTCTAGGACTTAGTACTAGGACAAGCAGTAGCTAAATGCAACAAGTTCTAACTCTATTATATTTTCAATTCTGAATGTGTGACACTGTCTAAATAACAAGGAATTAATGAACAAAAGGCAATTTGTGGGAAGCATACTAGGTAAACATAGCATAGAGTAAAAAGAGAAAATAAATAGGAATCACTACAGTATGCGGTTTGCTATACTCACCGTGCACCTGAAGTCGCAACTTTTTCTAAGATATGCTTGGAATCTTAGAGCACTCCAAGGCCGTCTTCTGAAATTACAAGAGTTTTAATAATAAGATATATCAAAAAATGATGTCATTAATTCAATGTAATGCTGTTTATTGCTAAAGTATAAATGAAAAAATGAACTCATACACAATGTACCTTCAAAATCTGCTTGGAACCTACTTCAGGGCACCAGTTACTATTTCTTCCAAGACCTCATTACCTAAGATTCCATTATCCATATAAATCTCTTACCTCGGTTACTTCACATTTCCATCAAATCCATTTATTGACCCCTATGACTGTAATAGAATACCTCCAACACTTTCTATACATCCTAACAACCAAGATATAAGTGAAACACCAAATCACAAGACTACCTCGAAGGGCTTGCATTTTGCGAGATTCAATCTCTGATGCCTTTCCCAACCATCAGGCTACATACGCATCTGCTCGGAAACGACATCAAATACAATGCCCTCCTTTCATTAGCGTCTACTTGGGGGAAGGAATGATTAATATGTAAGCCCCCTTGACCAAATATAGGGGAGAAATACTTCCTACATTCCCTGCGTGTCGTAGGCGACTAAACCGAGAGGTAGGGGGCTGGCAATCCTCCTCTCCCGTTTTCAAATTTTCCAAAAAAAAAAAAAGGAACAGAGAAAGGGGCCAAGTGAGGATATTCCTTCTAAGGCTCAGTCCTCTGTTCATGACGCTACCTCACTAATGAGGGAAATGGCGAATGTATGAAAAAATATATATATGCATACACAAAGGGAGACCTAACAACGTTAAGCTTTGTAATGCACACAGTTATCATACAAAAACTACACATTAGTTACATCAAATTCATTAATAAAATTATTCAACCATTCCGCTAGTATTCACGGTCTGATTGTCACCGTAACTAAATCTACGTTAATATTGGGAATCGACACATTTGCCTAAAATCAAACATGAAAAGGCTATTCACCATATCACTCTGGTGCAGTAAAACACGAAATGAATATGTTACAATGTAAATTCTCATAAATTGGAAATAACCATTCCACCTGTCGTATATAGTTTATATTTCTGCTACACACCCAAGGTCGATGGCCAGGAAAACTTTTGGCATCGCTCGTCAGTTTAAGTAGAATTTCCTTCTTCTGCGGCAAAAATATTCACACAAAAAAGTGTGATTATGATATCTATCATATGATATATAACCGCAACATCATAAGTACCAACATATGCACGGTATAAACCAAATCGCGGACCACAATGGTTAGTCGTACGCCCGACAAAGCAGCCATGTTCTCGCTTACTCATCCTACAGGAATTCACGGGACGTCCTCTGAGCAACGAATTACCCCCGTGGGCGTCAGTCTGCCGGTTATGTATCGAACACTTGCTTAAAAACTTCCCTACTGCTTCCAGCAAAATACATAAAGGTGCGTCTTTCAGCCACACGACATGTCTATGATACCGAGTGTTGTTATATCGACTTAAACGAAAGAAAAACATGAATTCATGTATTATGATACGACTGGGTTGTTCGCATTAATAGTAAATTGTACTTTGATCAAGCTCTTTTCAGCTTGCAGTGCAGGAAAATTATGTATATATATATATGGTGTTATCCTGTATCTCTGTCCAATGCTCTCAGTGCAGCCCACGGATGCACCACCACCAGTAGTTGGAAAATGTGACCGACGACGTAAGGTCTTAAACGAGACTGTAGTCTCTTGATACATCGTCGATATTGATAGTTTTTCGTTCGTTGTGTAGCCTCATGCAAGTGGAGTCCAGCAACAGATATATATATATATATATATATATATATATATATATATATATATATAGAGAGAGAGAGAGAGAGAGAGAGAGAGAGAGAGAGAGAGAGAGAGAGAGAGAGAGAGAGAGATCGGCATAGTCCGATAGATTGCTGGATTAGAATTATTATCATTATTATCCTTGATCTTATGTGTTCATACAAACCACCACAGCCCTCACTAGAGGTATCTAAAGTTTATTATATTTTCTCATTAAAGTTCCAAAGGTTGGTCCATTTGCTTTCTGTAGGAGTAAATCTAACAACAAAGAAGGTAACCTTTTTGGCCACTGCCTTTCCTGGTCACTGTATAGGTCTGTCAAATTGGACTTACCAAGAAATTGTTCAACATGATATCGACACAAAAGTCTAGGACTATAAGGCCATCATAACAGTAGCATATAACAAGGCTTTGTCCCTGGGAAGACAAAGCATGTCTGGCTGAAAATTACGCAGGACCTATCCAGTCTGATGATAAAATCTACTTTTAAAAGGTGTTCTGGACTCGAAGCCCTTATCTGGCACATTCCCAAAGATTTCCTCTAAATGATATAAGAAAAGTCCTGCAGCAGAGATACGATCACAATGGTACATACAATGAACCTTAAGCTGTACTGGGTCAAACAGATGGTATTCAAAACTGAAGAAATAAAATGAAATTTTGTAAACAGAGGAAATAAGCCTGTAATTGTGTGGGAACATTTGTTTATAGTCTGAAGCAGGATGTGGCTGCCTAGCCATTTATGACGTGATGGAAGATCTTACAGCATCCTCAACTGGTGTGCTGCTCAAGGTCCAAAACTTAAAGTCCAGCATCATTCTTGATCAGTCCTGGACAGAGGGACATCTACCCTTTGCTTGTGTTTCAAATGATGGGCTCCCATCTATTGTTTAAAATATGTGGCAGGTGAACTGAGCTGAAATCTACCTCCACCACACTAAGCGCTTGTCAGGGGTGAAGGAGAGTTATCTATGAAATGCAGCTCCCATGGTAATACACTCCAAATGGAGGTTTTTGGCTTTAATACAACTCCCCTGATGGTACCACACTGTTCTTTGCTACAAATGAGGCTTGACCTAGAGGGATGCTAATATCCTTTGGTAAGGGAGATGATGAAGCAAGACTGTTAAAAGAGAGAGAAAAAATGAGGGTCCTCCCTAGACCATGCTGTGGTTAACTAACTCTAGGGTCCTCCTAGACCATGCTGTGGTTAACTAACTCTATTTCAAGTCAATGGAGGAGTAACTTCAGTTATTTAAGAGAAACCTTAAGAAAAAAAATGTAGGTCACAATAAAACTACATCCCTTGGTTTGGATCAGTAGGTTCTCAGGTGCAAGCCCAAATCAAATAAAGAAATAAAAAACAAAGGTGTAAATAAAAGATTTCTCAACTTTCTTTGTGGAGCTCCTACCCACACATCTATCATAACTGATACATGATACAGAGCCTGAACTGAGAAAGGGTTAATGATCAACCTTTTCCTTATGAGTAAATCAGCCAATCATAAGTTGGCCAATCAAGATGTTATACTAAAGGAGAGTCACTTTATCTTCATATCCCATACTGATGATTAGGACATACAGAATGATCTTGTCATTTGCACTTACATGAAGACAAGATCCAGTCCTATCTTTGCACCAAAAGGTATTGCATAATAATGGCTAACAAATCCACTGGCTTCTTTATAGTAAACATTGACTACAGAACAACATGCAACACACAACTCTCTTGATAAGCTATAAGAAGGATAAAAAAAGAATTCTAATCCCCAAGATGGAAAAAAAGCTGGTCTGGAAGCTAGTTGCAGGCATGATGACAGCAAATTCTCCTATTTGATTCTGAGCTGCAAGCAGCTGGAACTGAAGAAAATTTGGTCAGAAGTAAACATAAAAAATGGTAACACTGAAATATATACAACTGGATCACTAAATCAAGGACACATAACTCTATTGCTGTATCTCTGTAACTACAAACTGTAATTTATGAAATGAGATTACCATATCAAATTATATCATGCAACTTAATTCTATGTACAGTGGAGTATCAGCCAATACAAAGAGGCAAAATATTTTCTTACCAAAATGGGATAATCCAGGCATGCAAGCAATAAAAAAGGTTGTGGCATAACTCAAAAAAGGTTATTTACATCAGGTATTAATTACCTGTTCAAGAAGGTGGTTGTTAGCAAAAATGTAGAATGAGACTGAATATATATTTGAAAAATTCAAAAATTAGTTTTTTATATATGGGGTCAGTAGAGTCATACCCAAATGGTACTATCCCCTACAACTTCAATCTTACCTTAACTCTTCTGTGAGACTGGCAAGATTAAAGGTCATGACGAAGATAGCCATACCAAACTTTAATACCTGCTACATCAGCTTTTCTTCAAATACCCCATTCTTCATGAGTTGTTTCTCTGGGTTGCTCAATATTAATTTTCCACTGAAGTCTGAATCACAATGACAGTCGTCAATTATTTAATTGTAATGCAATAAATGTTAATTTATCTTCCTGAAATTGTGAAGCCCAAATCATCAGTAAATCATCACTTTGTTGCCTTCCAATTCTATTTTGTTCCCTTGCCTTAAACTAACTATTTGTGTTGTTTACAACTCATTATTTGAAGAAAAAAAATTTACTGTAATCATATAGCTCAGTGATGCCTCATAAATGGTTTCAATACCAGCCAAAACTGTATCAAGGGGTGTAAGAGTTACATTTAGATAAGCCTCAGAAATAACTTAGGAATATGAGTGATTTCACTTTGCAGTGGTAGTGTAGTGTGTGCATAATATATTAAGAGTGGTGGAGTATGATCTGAAGTATTGTTTCATTCCATCATAATACATAAGTTGGTAATAAAGGTAATAAAGATAAGTAAAATGTGGGGTCACACAGCATCACAGTTGAAGGTAAGATATACCTTAATTTTCAGTGTTATTGTTAAAATATATCAATGATACTGTTCTCTGCTGCATCTCACCACACTGTAAAAGAATGTACACTTGAATGCGTTCATGTGTCCACAAATGGCCAAAAGCTAGCTTGATGTTACCGCAAGACCAGAATAACCTTGTTTTTCGAACACTGCTGAAGACAAGGTGAATGTCAGATATTCTCCAGGAATATATGTAAGGTTTTCCTAGGTTCCACTGATTTATAGAAGTGCTTCACTTACTTTTCCATTGTGTAACTCACCATTACATCTTCGTAACCTTACCAGGTAACACCTTATTGTCGTAGAATAAATTCTTCATATCAGGCTGCATCACTCTTGTATCATTATTCACACCCAAAAAACTGTAAAACAAAATAACTTGTGCTGAAAATTATATCTGTGGCGGACCTAAAAGGAACTTTAAATGGATTACCCATAAACTAAATTATTCCACCAGCAGCTATAACCAATAATGACGCTATATTAGATTTCCTGCGCTAGCATTGTGTGCCTTTTGTAAAACAATAAATGTATAAAAAGAAAAATAACCTACACACAAACCCAACCCAGCATACCAAAGCATTATTGAAGGTGATCACTGGCAGTGGAATACTTCTACTTATGTCACGAAACCCATTGATATGATTTTCGTTGGTAGGAAACGTTATTTTCAAGGCATCACTGTCATTAATCATCACCAAATTCACCATACATACATACCCTTATAAGTCCACACAAAAAATTTAATCCCCCAATTCAGGTTGGGCTACGTTCAGCAACACTAAAACTGTTACCACCGTAGGCAACACAACCGTCCTCCCAAGACGTCAACAAACACTACCGTGGGCTACTCCGGCCGTGAGGAGTGTCGTCTGCTGGCGGCGGTTGTGTTCTACATAGAAATCCAAATTCCTATTGAGCAGTATAAACTATTATTTTTTTCTTCTGCTGAAATCAAATATGAAAGAAATGATTAGCATAAAGTGAACCTAACAAGTAAAGCAAACACTGACTAGGTCAATAGATATGCATAACTGTAATACGCAGAGATGAAATTTACAGAAACATCTGAAAATTATGCTTATTTAACAATTACGATTATTTTTTCATGGGGTTTAACTTATCCTTCTACATCGAAGTTCATTGTGGCCCTTTTCAGCTTCACATAAGTTTCCTTCATCAATCATACCATAAACTGATGTAAACTTCCATGTCGGTGATGCGACTCAGACATGCAACGTTTAAGGTTACGTGGCATGGATGGGCAGCGACACATTCCCTCTCCAAAGCTCACGAGATACGAGATCCTTCAGCAGCAGATCTATGCGACTCCCGTTTCTTCTCCATCACGTAAGAGCTCCACACTACATCGATGATATCTCATCTCTTCTGCAGGACCACCACCACATGATCTCTGCATTATTTTCTCTCTCCTAAAGCACATCCATGAGATCTCGGGAATTCCATACTTATCTCCTTTAGCAGCAACACGAGACCAAAAAGCAACTTACCTCTTCTGCACAACACTGTAAGACTTCTTCCTAAACACTCTTGCTTATTCACCAGCAATATCCTAATGACTTCATTCCCTTGTGCATATATGATATATAGTCCTAATCGAACTGAAGAATCCTTTGACAGATATCCCGAAAGTCAAGTGGTATATCTGACTGCAACTGGTCTAATTTTTTTTTTGTTTATGACGTCGTGTTCGCCATTTTCACCAGACAATAACAAACAGACGACAGGAAAAGGATATTTAAACATTGTATGTACACACACACGCACACACACACACACACACACACACACATATATATATATATATATATATATATATATATATATATATATATATATATATATATATATATATATATATATTGAAAGGAGTAGTGACGGGAAGTGGAGCTGCTTAGTGAAAGTTGAACATGTAAACAAAATTTATGATCTACTTCGTAAACTGTGCGACCGTACAAAAAGTAATAATAATTGATGAAATTACCAATTCGGACATCCACCTGTTTGCGATAGAAATGAAGTCCAGAATCGTTAAAAAGATATAAAGAAGCCGATAAGATTACCATTTGGGTTGCTTTGATGATGGTTTTGGATGTCTGAACGATTCTGAGATTCATTATCTATCGCAATCAGGTGGCTGTAAGCGTCCGATGCTGTAATTATACCAATTGCTGGTAGCTTAAAGCTTGATCATGTTCGACATTTAGGCCAAAATTACGTATAACGCTTACGTTCAGTAGGAATATTCGTTGTGTGATATGGGATGTATATGCATATAAGCTGTGGTTGCACTCAGATTGAGAAAGGTGAACCATTGATTGACTCGGTGAAATTGTAGTATCAAAACGTGTGATTTCTAAGTTATTTCTCAAATGATATGAGGACATTTTGAATTATAGCAATTGTAATTTGTAATATTTTTTGTAACATGCCCATAGTGAAAACAACAAAAAATAACTACATAACCTTGGCCAGGCTAATCTAATCAAACCCAAGTCAGAAAAAGTATTCCAGGTTTAGATGTATTACAGAGTAATCTTTGTATAATTTCAAGGGCCTCTTTTGATAATTTTCCAGTACTGGGGCACCTCAATACTAACTAGAATTTCTTTATAATCCAGTGATAATGTAGAAAAAATTGGTGTGATCTGGATAATTTGTCTATATATATATATATATATATATATATATATATATATACATGATAAGTAAATTGGTAGTAGGGAGGGTTATGAAGATAAAAATATAAATAAAGCAATGTATGTCCTTTACTTGTTTTGTACTCATCATTGAATAATGATGATAACAATATGCTTCTGGGCATGATAATGGCAAGTTTGGAGGGCAAGGGGTTAAATTTTTTGAGGCCAAGAGATCAATGGCAAGAGAGGCTACTTTTATACCACCATGAAGCTTGGGCAAAATTATCACCTTGACAGCTAATGTCAAAACCTTATGGGTTAATAACATCAGGATTGATAGTAATAACATTAATAATACTACCAATGAAATAATAGTGATCATACTACTGATAATAATGATAATGATAATGATAATAATAATAGTGATAATAATGATTATAATAATGATAATAACAGTAACAGACATTATGATATGCTAGGCAGTGATTATCATGATAAAGATGATTACAGTACAGTAAAAATATTATAACAATACTACTGATAATAACAGTATTACTACTACTACTACTAATGATAATGATATTATTGATAATGATGAAGATAATGATAATAACCCTCATCTTTGTAATAGTATGTATTTCTATCAGGCAGGTGAGACACCATTTTACATATGGTTGATAGGTTTTCATGATGTTTGTGGCTGACAGGTGCTATGCTCAAATTCATACCAGCAGGAAATTAGGATTTTGTATGTTTGGGAAATAAGTGATGCATTTATTTCAACATAGATAAGAGAATATATCTGCTCAGTCATGTGTTGTACAAGGATTTGGTGTATATGGTAAGTGACATGGGTTTTTAGCTGAATGGTGTCATAGCTAGTTGTGTGAGGTGGTTACTGATTAGCCAGTGATTATAGCAGTTATGTTGATTTTTCAGATTGCGATATAAGGATACTATGTTATGTTTTCTGTGTGCATTAAACATGACTGTGACTTTATTAGCAATGCACTCTTCTTCATTTCAAAGGGTAGCCAGACAATTATCAAATACAACCACATGAAAGGTAAGGACAAGTGAGGAGTTTAGCTTGAATATGCTTTTTATTGGCCGAAAGCTAACTTTTTGTTGTGCCGATGTAAAAGTTAATTGCTAGTCACTAATATGGTAGGAGGTGGTTATTCCAGTACCATTTTGCAATTAGGTTAATTTTGTAATTTCTTTTTTTGTAGGTCTAACATTAATTTTGTACATTTCAGAGTTTTCAAGATGGATGGGAAGCATTTTGTTTGGAATGCACAGAATGGGGATATTTGGGAAGTAGCAAATGAACTACAAGAAAAAGCAGTTCATGTGGATGTGTATCTGCAAGCAATAAGAAATGAATCCTGTAATGTTAAAGATATAGACTGTAATGTCTTTAACAAATTACCTTCATCGAAAGAAAAGGTTACAAAGAATGTAACTTTCCCTGCTCATAAGCTGATGCTAGCAGCTGCTTCACCCTTCCTTAATAAGGTGTAGATAATTTCTTGCTTCTTACATTCTTATTGTGAAATGATAAGGCCATTATATATATAACACCCAATACTTATATTGATGAATATATGTTCGTATACACTAGAGCCTTTATACATTTTTTTGTTATTTGTCTTCCTATATCATTTATGCTGTCACATGATCCTTCCCTGCGATGCATTCATTTGGCATGTAACTTGGGGATTCAGAGATAACTTTAGTGCTTTTTTGAATTGTCTTTTCAGGTGCTTAATGAACATTATCATGACCATCATGATAGCTGTGTGAACATCACTGTGCCTAATGTTTCACCTGATGCTTTGCACTACATCCTTAACTTCATATACTGTGGTGATGTAAACATACCTCTAGCAGTCAGGGAACAAGTTTTAGAAGCTGCAAAACTGCTGCAAGTCAGTAATCTAATTGATTATTTCCAACCAAACTGTATAAAGTTAGAAGAGATGAATGAGGAGGAAAGCAAAGTATTAGAAACAGAGGTAGATAAACCTCTCAGTGATATAATGAAAGTACCTCCCAAAAAGAGAGGAAGGAAAAGGAAAATCCCAAGATTACAGCCAGTAATTGATGAAACTTCTTCAATGAATCTTACAAAGATACAGAAAGAAAAATGTATCCTTACTGAACCAAAAATGTATTTAGATAACCAACTTGGGAGATGTCACAGAAAAATAAAGAGCAGATACAGTTCAGATATTTATGAGGTAAATATACCAAAACTGAGAAAATGTAAGAGTACAGGATTACACAGTGAAGTAAAACAAGAGCAGAAATCTGAACAAAGTTTTGAGGAGACTAAGGAGTCTTCAAGTCACACTTGCATCTTAAAAACTAACTCTAAGTTGCCCAAAATGAATGAAGACTGTGATGTAAATGTGTTAGTAGATAATATAGATGTAGACAAAAAAGATTTTACTAATCTACCTCCAGGAACAAGCAATGTTTTTGAGTCAAAATTTACAAAAATGGAAGATATTGATCCTGATCTGTTAACTCTACCATCAACATCAGCATCATCATCATCCTCAGTTGTGATAACACATTTATTTGCATCCGATTCATCTTACCTGCAGGAGTCAAATAGGTCACAAAGTCTCAAAGAAATACCTTGTACATCATTTATAGATCCCCAGGTTTCCATGGCAAGTACAACAAAAGAATCGTATGAGTCATCATCTTTGATTGTGGCATCCTCTTCATCATCACTATTGTCACAAATAAAAGAACTACCTGTAACAGCATCACCAACTATGCAAGACTTGCCTCTAAAACAAGTTTCTGGAATTAGCCATACCCAGGTGACCTCAGATACCCTTCAGGAAAAGATTGCAGATGAGGAACAAGAGGAAGATGGGCTTTTGAAATGGCAGGTAAGACTTGAAAAATACTGTCCTTGAATAATCTTTATGATAGACTAGGTTATTAAGGTAACAAATGTACTCCTAGGAATTAGATGCCCCTGCACATAATGTCCTGCCACCCTTCTGGGTTGGGGTTGTGGACCTTGATTCCAAAAAAGATGAATGGTTAATTGCATGTGAGTCACCCTATGTATTAAACTAATCTTTAGTCAGTATTGTCTGTTTCTCCACAGGACACATTTAGGTGACCAAACCGGTGTCTGATGTGTCCAGGAGGCTGCATTAGACACCTGCCTACCTAAGCACTTAAGATTTTGAAAAAATACACCAAGTCTTTGGAGCTGAGATGTGCTGGTTAAAGTCTGGTTTCAAGAGTGCTATAGTGTATTGCTGAATCTAATTGGAAGATTAAGAACATAGCGTATGCTGGATTTTACAGACATTTTTCACCTTGTTTCTTATGGGCCAGTACAGAATGTTTGAGAAGTTAACGAGGGAGGGAGATTTTGAGGGGTTTATGATGGCTAGGTTGATGACCATTGGATTGTTAAGTTAGAATGATAATGGTTGTGTTAATCAAATATTTGTGTGCCCATTGGGTACAGATGGGATCTGATACCTTGTTCTTCCCATTTCTTGTTCATTCATAAAGTTCCAGCATATATTTGTCATATTGGCACATAATGACACTTGATCATACAATATTTTTTCTGATTTGATGTTTATATTGAGATTCAGTGTAAGCTAATACAGATGTGAATTTTTCCAATTCTTTGTAGGTTTTTCAGTAATAGAACTTTTCCCAACGTTGTATGTGTTACTAAACATTTACTTTCATTATATACCTTATAGGTATGCAAAATTTTTTACTTTTGCCATACTCTTTGGTAGATTTCACACTTCTTGTTCTGTAAAATATAACAGATAACTGATATTGGTATATCACTGTTTTGTTTCATTCAGCAGGTACTATTTAAGGAATGTGAGAATTTCACGGAAACAGTGGGCCCTACTCCACGTGATTCAGTGGGTGATGGTGTTCAGAATATAACTGTCAAGTACCAAGATGGAGGAGTTGACATTAATCAGTGGATGTCAGAAGAATTTCATAGTTATATAACACCAGAGGTAAATATTCCTATGACTGAAAGATATTCCTTTGGTATTCATTAAACTTGGACATCTGAAATTAAGTTTCAGGATTTGTAAAGATTTTATGGTAGTACCTGTGCTAACAGTTATTTCAATTTGTGCTGAAAATAAGGACCTGTGAGCTTGCTTCTGTAGCAGAAAGTAAAAGTTCTCTTGTAGCTAACATTATTATTTGAATTACATAGTACATGTGTTGCTCATTATATTTCAATTATGCACAGACTGGAGATGGTGATGAATTTTGCAAAGAAACAGAAGATTCACTTGAGAATAAAGCTAAGTCATCCTCAGCTGAATGTATTACCAATGAAGCCAGCAGACTTGAATGTAATGACACAGAGAATGATAAGGCAAGTAAATTTCTTTTGTTTCTCATCAACAAGAAAAAATATTATATGTCAAACAAGACATAATGTTTAAGAGTTGTTATTGCTTCATCACTGGTTGTTTGATTTTCTAGGCTAGCTATGGGTGTGAAAAATGTGGAAGGACATATGCAGATTTACGCAGTTGTCAGGCACACATACAGGGAGTCCATCATGAGGCTAGACAAATGTGTAAATATTGTGGTAAGATGTTTAAGAGACGTTGTGACCTCTATCAGCATGAAAGGAGGCACAATACTGCAACTCTTCCATGTAAGGTATGTTGAATTCTTACCCATATGCTTATTTGTTTAATATATCAGGGGTGGCGGCAGCTTCTAAAAAGTGTGGGACTCACTGGAGTAAAAGCTTTCACAACATACTGCATTTCTATACAAGTAAGTCTGAGCAAAATGGGGGCTGAGTCCCCCTGCTTTTCAAAGTAGGGGACTTCAGCCCCTCTTTTGTGCTGCCGTCACTGCATACTTTGACCCATTTATCAATTTATGTACTTGTACTCCTCTGTGACCTGATTTGCATTTGCATTAGATGACTTTTGCAGAATCTCTAGCTCTTGTGGCAATTTGTTCATCAAAATAGAGCACTAAGAACAACCAAGATGCCAGATAGCCACAAAACTCAACACCTACGTGGATGAAACAAAGATCTGAATAAAATCCCATGTCAACATGTTTGGCTCTAAATTCTTTTCAACAACATGAGACTCCTGTCCCCCAAACCACTCCATAATTAACCACCTACTTCCAAGCAAAAATGAGAAGTCTACCTTGTCCCTCACCTTTGAGCAATCTCTACCCTGATCTCCAGCCTCAGTTGGCTTGGTGACTAATTTGTAACTGTATATGTTCATTATTGAATAAGCAGTGATATATCGTATATACTTGTGTATAGTTCGAGTTTTTGAGGCCAAGTTCTTAGGCAAATATTGGGGGTCGACCTAAACATGGGTATTAGTTTCATTAGTTTAAAATCTCTGCATGATGGGAAGAGCATCAAGCAACTTTTAGCTTCAGACATGAAAAATATTTACCAGTTACTGCCAGTAAACAATGGAAACATAAAATATATACCAGTTTGTAATGAAAAGCCTTGCAGTGCCTTCAGCAGATGAAGCTCACCAACTTACAGTAGGCTAACTTACCTTGCAACGTGCTTTCAGTAGTCTATATCAAAGTTCTTAGCTCAAGCTAACTTATATCAATGCTGCATATTCAATTGCTCAGAGCTTGAACTTTGCTGTGAACTTGTTTCTTCTTAATTAAAACTATGATGAAGAGAATTTAAACTATGATGAAGAGAATTTTTTGTATTTAATGCCAAAATTAGTGTTACTTTAATATACAGGTACACCACTGATTTTACGGCACTCTTGGTTCCACCGCCTTGCCGGATTATCCATTTTGCCAGACCAACCATGGTTACGTAATAATAATTCATTGACACACCTTTAACCCACTGATTATACATCTCCCATGTGTCTAAAGTATACCATGGACTGCTAGAAATTTAAGTTAAACAAATATCACTTTTTTTTTATATTTTCTTTTATGATATATATAGTCGCTGTCTCCTGCATTAGCAAGGGAGCACAATGAAACAGACAAAAGAATGGCCCAACCCACCCACATACACACATATATACATAAATACGCACATATACATACCTATACATTTCAACGCATACATACATACATATACCTACACAGATATATGCATATATACACATGTTCATATTCATACTTGCTGCCTTCATCCATTTCGGTCACCACCCCGTCACACATGAAACAGCACCCCCCCCTCGCGCGAGGTAGTGCTAGGAAAAGACAACAAAGGCCACAGTCGTTCACAGTCTCTAACTGTCATGTGTAATGCACCAGAATCACAGCTCCCTTCCCACATCCAAGCCCCATAAAACTTTCCATGGTTTACCCCAGATACTTCACATGCCCTGGTTCAATCCATTGACAGCATGTCGACCCCGGTATACCACATCGTTCCAATTTACTCTATTAATTGCACGCCTTTCACCCTCCTGTATGTTCAGGCGCCGATCGCTCAAAATCTTTTTAACTCCATCCTTCCACCTCCAATTTGGTCTCCCACTTCTCATTCCCTCCACCTCTGACACATATATCCTCTTTGTCGATCTTTCCTCACAGTTACTTGTACAATAGGACATTAGTTTGAATCTTGCGGGGTCTTCGTCTTCTGTTGTTAGTGCTTTCTTAGGTGTGCATCGCTAGAATAATGCAGTTTTGTCTGCATTATACACCTGCTCGGGACTGAGGTGTCGAAACCATTCCATCATCACTCGATCGTACTCAGTACTCTCACCATCTTTCATAGTTTTTCTAATCGTCATTTGCTTCTTGGAATCGCTGTCTGCATAGAATTTCAGTGTTTTCTCTCTTTGCTTCTTTATATCATAAACAGTTGATGAATCAGTAATGTAGATGTCACACAGCTTATGCGCCAAACACCACGGTCCATTTTTTTCAACAGTTCTACTTTATCTTGGATCAATATGTAGAGGTGTTTACGTTTGACACCGCAACTGACACTCTCATATGTCTTAGAAGCCATAGCCAGGGTTAGATTTAAGCAAAATAAGATAAGAATCTCACAGAATTGCAGTACCACTATCAACAAGTGCAGTGTAAAGAATGTAAATAAGCGCGCCCTACACACAACGCCATCTGTGGCCGCCCAATAAACTAGTCTGGTGGCTGCGGTAATTCCAAGTTCCCTCACGTAATTTTCTCCGGACTGAAGGAGGTGCCGAATCCTAAGTTGCTGGAAATTCGGTGTTGTATCTGTATGAGAATATGCAAACATCGATTGAAATATATTAATGTGATTTAGGAAGTTTAATCAAAAGTTACTGAAATAATGAAATCAATACAAATATTGCACGCAATTCATTTTCATCGAAATGAACATGTTCAAAAAATTTTGAACAGATTCAGTTTGGTGTATTCCACAGGATCCCCTCCTCAAGTCCCCAGATCAGGTCAGGTTCAGTCAGACTCTCGATGGTAACAGAACTATCTGTGGGCCATGATATGCTAGTTGTGTGTGTGCGGGCCATTACATTTAACAAATGCAACGATGAGTAAGAAATATACTCAATGTTTTAGAGCAGAGTGGTTGAAAGACCCTAGATATGAAAATTGGTTAAGAAAAGTAGAAGGGTGACACAAATGTCTTTGCAAGTACTGCCATTATCCATTGTCTGCCAAACTTAGTGACATTGAAAGACACAGCAAAACAGCTAAACGCAAGAAAACTGAAGTCATTCAGTACTTAAAGACAAAACCCAATTTTGTTTGAAAAAGTGAATGATGATACATAGAAGACTGAAGGAAATTTATCACCATTCATTGCAGAACATTGTTCATCATGTGTTGTTGATCATCTCAGTGATCTGTGCAAAGCAAGAGTTGCAGACAGTAAAGGATGCAAGAATTTCACGTTAAAAAGGTTGAAGTGTGGGGCAGTTGTGTGCAATGTGATTGTCCTGCATTTTAAACATGACTTCAGAATTGGTATAGGCAGTTGGAAGTTTAGCCTCTTGATCGATGAGAGTAATGACATTGTGGTAATGAAACTATTTGGTATCGCTGTTTGGTTCTATTCTGAAAGTAAGAAGATTGTAGTGACTTTTTCGGACCTTGTTGAGCTGACTGACTGTAATGCTAATAGGATATGTGATGCCATCAAGAAGTCCTTGAAAAATAATGGGTTAGAGTTACAAAACCTTATTGCAGTTGGTAATGACAATGCTTCTGTGATGACAAGTGTTGACAATTGAGTGTAAGCTAAGCTTAAGTTAGAAGTTCCTCATCTGATCCTGATTGTGTGTGTGTCATCCTTTACAGCTTGCTGTGTCTCATGCTGCAGCAGAGTGCCTACCTAGGAACTTGGATTTTTATGATCAGAGAGACCTCTTATTGGTTTTCCCAGTCTGCCATTTGCCAAGCAAGGTACAAAGAGATCTTTTCTTTGATCAATGATGGTTAAGCTCCTTTGAAATAAATACAGTTAAGCCAGAATCGATGGCTGTCAATTGAATCAGCAACTGTCAGGATACTGCAGCAGTGGGTTGAACTTAAGACACTTTGAAATAGCAAGAAACCGTGAAAGGTGTTACACAGCTCAGATCCTCTATGACATATTTTCTGACAAGAAAAACTATACCTTTCTGATATTCCTGAAGCATATTCTTGGAGAAGTTCAGTGGGTAAATGAGCAGTTTGAAGTGGAGGTACTGGATCCAACCAAACTGCTGAGTGACCTTATTCAATTTATTGATTCCACAAGTCCTAAGATCTTCATCCCAAACAGAAAATTAAGGAAGCAGCTTTATTAGAGAACTACTTAGACCCACATCTGTACTTGGGGTACGAATCTGAAAAGAGGATGACACAATGTAAGTTTCATGATAAATAGGATATGAGGAAGATGCATACATTTTGTAGCAGAGTTGGTGAAACAGCTTTGTCAACGTTTGCCATACAATATCCAAGTATTACAGTCAATGTCATCACTGAGTGCACATGAATGCCTGCCACCCATAAAGCCTGGAATACTGTAATTAGCAAAGATGGTTACTGGTGACGAAGAAATTCTCACACGCATTAAGTTCCAGTGGAGGAAGCTTCATCATGTATCTTTGAAACAGAACACTGGCACCGTAGCACTCTGGGCTGAAACAGTCTTGTTCAGGGATGCAACAGGAGAAAAACCCCTTCAGTGATCTCTGAGTTGTCTTTCACTGTGTTGATGTAGAGCGTATCTTGTCATATGAACATCGTGAAATCAAGGCTTTGAAATAGACTGAGTATCAGAACTATAGATGCTATATTTCATTTTGTAATATATCTTGTATTACAATTTGACTAATAAAAACTTACTTACTTACTTACTTACTTACTTACTTATATCATCAAGTATGGACCAAAAAAAATGGAAACTGCTATTTTATGATGATAAACTGCCTTAGGAAGTACTAAAAAACTTTGGGTCTTTGAAAGCATACAAGTCATTGCAACCACAACCAGGACTCTCACATTAACCACCACAACCCCAGGACACCGAGGATGAAGAGATTGTGGATTGGGAATTAGGAGATCTGGAATAATGATGAGTGTTTTAGTGTTAAAGTAGTCAGTTATACCTGTTATCAACAATCTGGCATGTCAAAGAACAGAAATTATTCAAAGAGCATTTTTTTTGCTGTTATTTTTGCAAGTTTAGCACTTTTTGGGAGTGAATTTAGCATCATCTGAAATTTTGAGTTGGTAACTCTGCCTAGAAAGGGCCAATGCAAAGGCAAAGCCTCTATGACCAGGGCTTTTCCACATCAGCTAGATGGTATGTTTTTCGAATTGCTTTCAGTTAAGAAACTGTTACATCAAATGTATGTTTTACCTTAAATGTGCCAGAATGAATATATTCTCAGAAATACAGAGTAGTTTTGCTGAAATGTGATGTATTTCATTGTAAAATAACATAAAATACATGACAAACAAGACTACCTAATCTCCCAGTGTTAAAGAGATGTTGCTCATTTTTTTAAGTTTTTGGTTGAAATACTGATATTCTATCCTTACTGTGCTTGATATAATACATTAACAAAAATGTAATATTTTTGCTGAAATGACGTATGTATTACAGTGGAAAGTGGGATAAAATCATGAAAACAATCGATTCGCTTTCCTGCGTTTTTAAAAAATGCTACCATAATTGCATTTTAGATGATTTTCAGTTAAAACAAACTGTTGTATTACAATAATATTCTATCCTAATTGACTTGAATAAATACTTGAATGGAAATATACAGTGTTTTTGCTGAAACTACCCACACATCAGTGTAAAGTGCCTCAATAATGAATGGTAAAAATTTGCCTTTGGCACTTGATGTTTCAGGCTCCCTGACCCTCAGTTTATAGGATGTTGAGTTTTAGTGAGAATTTTCTTGAGTTTTATATGCCATAAAATATGGTGTTTTATTACCCTAGTTTATTGTTCCATTACCCTCAAAAACTTGGGTTGGCCTATACACGAGGCATATCATAAATTAATGATTTCTTGGGAAAAAATCAAGGGTTGACCTGTACACGAGGTAGACTTATAGACGTATATATATATATAGGGGAGAAAGAATACTTCCCACGTATTCCCTGCGTGTCGTAGAAGGCGACTAAAAGGGGAGGGAGCGGGGGGCTGGAAATCCTCCCCTCTCAATTTTTTTTAATTTTCCAAAAGAAGGAACAGAGAAGGGGGCCAGGTGAGGATATTCCCTCAATGGCCCAGTCCTCAGTTCTTAACGCTACCTCACTAACGCGGGAAATGGCGAATAGTTTGAAAAAAAAAAAAAAAAAATATAAAGATAAAATGTTTATAGTTTTCAACCCTTTCAGTATTGTGGGAAGATTTTTAAACTACCAAAGGACCTTGCTGCACACATGATGACACACACTGGACGAAAGCGTTTTCATTGCAGTCATTGCAACAAGCAGCTTACTTCATTTAGAAACTTAAGAAACCACATTGCAAGCATCCATCAGAAACAGCGTGCTTTTGCTTGTCACTTATGCAACAAAACATATTCAAAATCCTGTTCTTTGCAAGTAAGTTGGAAGTAAAGTTCTTTTCATGCATGCCTCCTGCAGTTATTCACTAGCTTAATGTATGAAAAATTAGTTTATGAAAAAGTAATTCAGACATTTCAAATTTAATTTTTTTGTTTTAGTCTGATTCATGCATTCTGATGTGTGCAGGGGTAATCCTTGCCCTTGTTTGGTTTTTATTAAGTAGTAGCTAGAACTGTATGGACTGTGGTGTAGTGGTTAGCATTGCTGACCATGACACATTCATGGGCTCCCTTGGGTTGAATGGGGTCTTAGGGCTCCTTATGGCCTTTAATGGAAATTGGAAGAGTACCACTATTGCAAGCATTCTCCCTGCTTATGGGAAGGTAGGGGTAGCTATGGTTCATCTGAATTAGGTATTATTCATTATGCACTATGGATGGTTAATATTTGTTGGGGAGAGATTTTGTCTATGCTTTCATGGCATATTTTTAAATGTAGGAAATATATAATGTTCAGAAAGATTTTGAAATTATGTTGCAGGTGCATATACGATCAGTGCATACTGGTGAACGTCCCTTCAAGTGTATTGTTTGTAACAAAGGCTTCTGTGATTCTGCATTACTGAGGCTACATAATGTTGTTCATACTGGGGAACGCAAATATTCTTGTAAAGTAAGTTGATACCAATATAGATTTCAGTTCTTCACTGTTTAGATTACATCACAAAATGAGAGTTTAATCTCTGCATATCAGTTTTAGAACTCTTTTGACATTTTTTAGCTGACTTTCAAGAAACCCATTTTCTGTACTATATGAATTATGTTTCACATTTACTCTCCTAAGAATTTATTGGATGTAAATTTGATTTTACCTAAATTCAAAATATTTTATGTTGAAGCAAGCTTGTTTATCCTTTGCCATCCATCTTTCCCCATTATTTGATATGAACCTCTGTCATAACCATGCTTCATTATCTTTTCATTCTACATAACCCCAAGGTTCTTAGGATGGGCAGGGATGATGGAGAGGGGTTACAAATTAGGACATCATTAAACTCTATGTGAATGATTGCCCCTCAAAAAACATCACTACAACTGTAACAGTAATACTAAATTATCATGCTCCTTGCAAATTCTGGGATATAATGAAATCATTGTCTGTCCTTCCATCTATCCATGGACAAAAATGTCCATACCTTAATTGGAGTAACTCTGATACTTAGACATAAAATATAACATGCAGAGTACTTTTGGGGAGAGGGAGGCCCCTTCCTTGCAACGGACATGGTAGTTTGGTTTCTTGGTGCCTCGGAATAACCTGTATATTGTTCATTGTCACATACGAGGATAAGTCACCCTTTGCTCTTAGGTATCCTTTTTTCCATATCACTGACCTAAAGCCTGCCATCCATATGAAAAATTCTGTTTTCTTTATGGATTATGTTACCCAATTTTTTCTTTCTTCCTCACTCCAGTAGTATATTCTCTTACCTTACACAGCAGAAACTCTGTGGATGTTTACTTAGTTTTTGAAAGAGGAAAATACAAAGCTGCCTTGGAGAATCTTATCACTTTTGATAAAAAAAAAGGTTATAGATTAAGATCCTGCTTTTGGTAAATTTATATTGCAAATATATGATAACAAAATAATATTTTTTATTCTAATAGGTGTGTGATCGACGATTTAACCAATATAGCAACATGGTGAGCCACCAACGTGTACACACCAATGATCGTCCATTCACTTGTGTCATTTGCAAAGAAAATTTCAAGACAAGGGAGGGACTTTTGAAACATAAATGGGTTCATACAGGACTTAAACCCCTTCGATGCCGTCATTGTTCCAAAGAGTTTCGTATTAAAGAAAGTTATGAAAGACATATGCTCAAGTGTCATGGTGAAGTAATTAATGTTCCAGAGATTTATTTTGAAGTACCTGAAGAAATAATTTTGGATGAACCAAGCAAGAATTCTTCTAGCAGTAGTGTAACAGTGTTCAAAAACATAGGAGATTCTGACATACCAGAAGCATCGTCCATTCACATATCCAGTAATTTTAGTGATAAGTTGTTACAGAAGAAGACTGTTAGCAAGAATTCAGAACATGATAGTGTTCCTATAGTTCATTTAGTGAGAAATATTGCTCAAGAAAGATCATCATCTCTTCCACTGACAAGTAATGATTCAGGGCATGTACAGCTAAATTATCCCCTTTTTTCTTCAAATGCAAATGTAGAAGAAAATGAGAGTATAACCTTAGGAAGCCTGACTAATCATATTTCATCTGGTGAAACTGGTTCTCAGTCTGTTGATGTAGAATCTTTTTTGCATGAAGAAGTGAGTGTTCCTAATAGTAATGCAGTAGTTATCTCCAGAGACAGTAAAGCTGATGTACTGTCATCTAGTATTCATGAAACTGTGATAAGTGAGTGTAAGGAAGTTGTAATTCTTAGTGAGGCTTCTGAGAGCTGTGTTGATGAACTTAGTAGTAATATTCATCCATCATCTACCATCAAAATTTGGATGCCCAATGAGAGGTCTGTTGCTGAAGATACAGATGATGATTCAGATAATAGAAATATTTTAATAGTTTCAGATCAAACATTCACTGATTCTGATCAAACACTACCAGTTCTGAGTTCTGGTTTGGTTTCCCAAGAAGTTGTTCAGACCATGATATTGGACACGCCACAGGATAAGCACCAGTCTACTTTGTGACAGAATTAAATTCAAAAAATGTTCATGACATCAAAAATACATTCTCCTGTGTATTTTGTCTAAATGCAGTTGTTGAAGGTGTAGAAGCAATTTTTGCTTTTTTATAATTATTTTTTTGGAAGTAGTGCAGTAATCAACAGTGTATTTATGAAAACTGGAATTATTTTATGTTACACTGTAGTTATTAAAGTATTTGTAAAGTTTCAGAAATATAGAATTTTTTAGCATCATCATAGTGGAAATCTTAAAATGTTTTAATTATATTTGTTCATTTCATTACATTAGTAACACTGTTTTAATTCTTTTGGCTCAAATATTATTGGTCTAGAGAAGGCAATAGGAGGCTTGATGGCTTTTGGTCCAAAACATCAAAATTATCTGTAAAATTCTGATGCACTTATTAAAGATGGACATGAAGCCACTCAAACATATCTTGCTATGACCAGATTTTGTGTTGATACGAAGTGCATGCAATCATACTGCTGTGTGGCTGTACATTATTTTTGAAGAGAAGTAGTACATACATGTACAGATTATTTAGATATTCGTGAAGTCTCATAAAAAACAGCATTACAGTAAAAGCCATACTGAAATTATCTTTCTGTTCAAATAGTGGCAAGTAAATTATGTAGACACATTCCCGTTGCGGGACAGTATTTTGTGTGTGACAATGATGGTCATCTACCTATATTTTGTCTTGGTGAGAGGAACTACAGGTGCACTTTCACTCAACATATATGTATTCAAGTATGTTTTATAAATGTTTTGAATTTTTTACATATACATTTTAATGTCATTCATACTGACAACTATTTAAATGAATAAATGAGAAAACTTTATTTACACCAAGAATATCAACACTCATACCTCAGATATTGTTTCTTCAATTATAAAAGTAACCACAATAGTGAATGCAGACATTTGACTTCCCACCCAGGTGACATTACACACACTTTTTTCCATATCCTGTGGGTGACTGAAATGTATTGTATATTTTCCCAGCTGCATTGGCAAACTGCATGTGACGTCTGTAGGTTATTGGCAAAAGCATACATCAGATGGTGCTCTAAACAGAGGAGGGAATTACCCTGCTGTATTCTAAAAAAACTCATACCCACAGATCCCACCAATCCACCAAATATCACAGACAAAATGTGTAAATACCCTAAAGATTTGACAAGTACTAAACAACCACCCTTCAAACTCATTCTTAAACTCCACTCTACCAGACATTCACCAACAAGAAACTATACTCTTCAGGCATGTAAAAGTTAGGACTTTCTTTTGTGTATTCTGGACACCTCCAACCTTTACAAGCCTATAAACTCCAGTTCATTATATCACAAGACCCCCCTCAAGCCCCTAATGCTCATAATGAATACACTTAAAAACTTACTTTTCACATAACATGCACTCGTCCCACTTAAACATACATACAACATAATGACTCTTCCTACCTCTAGGCTCCAGTCAGTTTCCCAAATGTTGTAGGAACTCAATATAAGGGGATCTAAGGACAGGAATGCAATGCAATGTAAGAGAGTGAATGTATGCAAAATAGGCCATTGTTTGCGTGTTCTTGATGTTACCTTGCTAAGGTGGGCGAGGCAATTTACATTAAAAAACTCTGTCCTTCCATTTATTTCCACTTGCATCATTCTCCAATGAAAAATGGCATACATGACACTCAGACCTTCCATGAACCAAAGTAATAATTGAAAATATTCATTAACAAAATAAGTACTTTCTATCATTCAGGTAATCTGTTTTCATTTCAAGAAAGATAAATTACAATAAAATTTAGTTAATCTCTTTAATGGTTCAATATGTCTACCAAGAAAGCACCTACATTAATTCCATTTTGAAACATCATTCAGCACACTTTGGAGGCCAGTCTAGAGCAACATTCTGAAACAGAAACCCTGGTTATACACAAACATCTGCACAGTTTAAATATCTTACATATCGGGCATAGGTAAAAGGAGAACGACAGTCTAATTACACTTTAAGAAAGCAAATGGATGGCAACTAAGGAAGTGACACTGAAAACAAGATCGTGGAAATGACACTAAAACAATCAGCACCCAGGCAAAACATTATCTGTTTCATCAAATATGTATACTCTCTCACCTCTTATGATAATCACTATTGTAATGTACTAAGACTTTTCTTACCTCAACATCCAAAGCAATAATATCCATGTCTAAGCCTAAAATTGAGCCTAAGTTAGGGGATGTACGGCCTAGATCACCATGAACAAATTCCTTAATGTATGTTCCAGCTTGTGTCGTAAGATGTAGCTGAAAAGTAAAGTTATTAGTAACTACATAGGCATTTTGATGATCAGTTGATATCCCTGGAAAAAACTTATTGGTATTCACAGAAAAGTACATTTACAATTATCTACTATGTTACTTTTTCCAATTCTGTGCATGAAGAAGATTCCATAAATATCATAATATTGTGGCTGTAAAATACTGTCAACTAAACAGATGTAAGAAACTAATGGGAAAGATCAAAACTACTGTCAGAGTAATACTACATTATGGCAGATATTTGGCCATCTGAAGTGACTACCTCCTCTTATCAAAAACGTTTTTCAATGATACAAATCTATCCTAAAAGGATCTTTTTTCTGCAAGTCTAATCCAAATCAAGAAAGGGGATCTAAAAATGAAAAATGGACAGCAAAAATTCAAAATATCAGTAACTTTTATATGCCATATAGTTACTCAATGGACTAACCTTAAAAAAGTGGTCATCAACAGGTGAAGCTCTCATACTGTGGATAATCCTATGTCTTGTGGCGAGGGGTCGCCTGTGAAGAACCCGGAGTGGTGTTTTCTGTTGAACAGTGAGCTGAGATATCCTCCCAAGTTTCTCAAGTACAGAAGAATCATATCCTTTGTGTGCTATGCAAAGGGCACAATAGGCTTTAGTTTTCTCTTCTTCACCTTCTTTAAGAATTCTTATATCTCTCCTGTAGAAATACATCAAAAGCCTCCTATGAGCAAATTAAAAGATTATTTTCCAAACAAAGTGTGCTCTCACTGTAACTGTCCTTAAGTGTTCAGTATAGCAGCCTATGATAATAACAACAGCAAAAAAATGTAGAATGGATATTCATTTCTAAATATAAGATTGCTGTTTAAATTTCTTTGTATTCCTTTGTATAACTTTGGAAAAAGTAAATGGCATAATACAAAGAGTCAAGCCAACATATTTCTGTACCCTTACTTCAACAACATAATTTTCTCAGGTATTCTTTTACAGTCATAACTAATCTGGTTGTGTAAGCCATTCAAGCTTCCATGTGCAGGAAACCTCACTATTTACATTAGTTTTCCTTGATTATGATGTTAACAGATCCTAAAAAAAGGAGAAAGGGGAAGGAAAGGAGGGATGTCTAAGTCATGGAAGCATATCTTCTACAAAAAATGTCTAGTTGCTCAAAGGTGGTTTACCTCTGATTTAATAAGCTGTAATGATTGAGTAGTTTCAATTCATTTGGAAAACCTAATAATGGGATGGACAAAGGACAGTAAAATCCTTTAAGGGTACGCCTTTAGCTTGCAAGAAATGAGAGTGACAGAATGCCAACTCTCAAATTCCTTTGGCAAAATCATGAGTTATGGAGACTGAGTTATGTTCTTTAAGTGTTATGTGTGACAAGGAAAGACTGCATGCTTGTAACGAAATGCTAGCAGTCCACTCATGGGTGAGGCAGAAAGAAAAGAGAGGTACAAGGGTCAGAGGAGTGCAACTTGACAAACACCAAAGTACTGGCTCACTATGCAGCCATCACTAACTCTCCTGATACCCAGGTGGGTAGTACCAGTAATGTATATCTCTAGTTGGTGGCTACCTACAGACTACTATCTGTAAGCAATCTGAAGTTCTTTCAGATGACTTAACCTTATGGAATTGATCCTTCCTCTGTCCCCTATTTAAAAAAATACATGCTCCAGCCCTGCTTAGTTGCTTTCTACAACATGCAAGAGATACTTGGGTAGTAGTCTTTCTTCCATATCCCGAAGCATAAGATGATCCCGTTATGAAGACTCAAAATATATCACCTGTCAACAATCTGAAGGTCTCGCAGATGAATCAACCTCGTGGAATTATTGATTGAATTTTGAAGATCAGTTACTTCAGCCTGAGAAAATTTTGTACGATGTGGATTGACAAATTCAACTACAAACGGCCTACCATTCCCAAGACACCGAACATCAACATCTTCTCGCCCTGATGAGGAGAACTTGATATCTGGACAAGAAAAAAGAAGAAAACATACAAAAATTTGAAAAAGATTTAGAAGAAAATTATGAAATAAATGGGGAAAATCATTAAAGGCCCTTCCTGCATTGAAAGGAGACTCAGTAACTGTTGTTACTACCCAGATCTATATTCACATCCAATTTAAATACAACAGAAAACTTACATTTATCAAGGAGCTCTGTCTCCTAATTTGCTTATCACATTAGCAGAAACGTCTCTAAATATTTGCATGTTTGCACCGTTTAAAATGGAAATATTTGTGTCAAATGAGAGATACCTTGAGAAGCATTATCTATTCATTTAAAATCATTCCAAGACCAATTTCTAAGAAAGACTCTTTGTGATACCTTGGATCTCCTTCTAAAGGCTTCTGCAACCCAAAAATGTACCACTTCCAGAAGTACAGAATGCAGACTCCTTCGGAATGAGAAGTTTTGACAAGAATGTACCCTCCGTGAAACAGGTGTAACCTCTTGCAGGCACAATCCAGCAACAGCTTGAGAAGAATTAATGGAGAAAATAGGTTCTGCATGACCTTACTATCTTCAAAGAATTTCATCCATGCTGAGCTGTTGGATTTCCTTAGCTTTCCTCATTTGTTAATTCATCCATAGCCTTCATCTTAGAAAACTGAACTAATGTATAAATGAATGAAGGAAATGTAACTCTACCTGTTGCATGAACAGCCTCTTTGAGAGGTTGACTAAGAAGCTCCTGCACACTGGAATCCAATTTCCGTTCGCCCTCAACAAACCATGGTGTCTGAGGCAAGTCTCTGCTATACTTGTTGTATCGACCTTGAGAAAATGAAAAATTGGATTACAGTTTCCAACTGAAGGGTATACATTCATGTCAGAATGTGAAAAAAGTAGCACAAATAGCTCGTTACATAAGTTTATGTTTACTTGAAATGATAATATCTAAGCACAATTTCAAGCATAAAACACATGTTGCCACCTATCTACCTTTCTACAATGTATATGCACATGCATTTTCAACATATACAGCAGGATGGTTCATATAAATTCTCATCTGGAAATGAAGATCTCTTTAAACATCTAAAGACAGCTCTCATCCATGTACTCCCTTATTTTACATTTAATTTTTTTCCTTTACTCCCTCTATATCCCATATCACAACTCTCAGAAACTTAGAGCCTTAATCCCTGAATTCCTTAGTTAACACCCCTACAATAATTCAAATACTGCTTTCAGGGCTGTATTACTGCTTGATAACACCCTGGAACACCCTATGCACCTGAATGAAAGCCTCTCCTCACACTAAATAATGCTCCACACTTATCTTAAACTGGTATATCTTAATTTTCAAAACTGTTACTACAATGTACCCTTAAAGACGATCCTGGGACAGGTAAGATAATATATCATCAAACAGGATTTGATTCCTTGTTTACATCTTACAAAAAAAAGTAAGGCAATGAGGTGCACAAGGTAAGTGAGATAGAAGAATCTGAATGTATTTACATAGGGAGGACCTGAAGGAAGTGGGGTGCTTCAGGTACCTGAAAAGAGATTAACAATAAATGGAACCTTGGGGGCTAAAGCAAGTCACATGGTGGAAGAAGGGCTACAACCATGAATGCATTAACAAGTATGTGTATGTGCATGTCAATATCTGTCAGGGTAGAGATGGGTACAGTGTGTTTGAAGGAATAACAGTCCCATCAGTGTTATATGAATGTAAGTTTTAAGCCTTGAAGGCAAAAGAAAGGAAGAGGGTAAATGCATTGGAAGTGAAGTGCCTTACGATGACATCGACATAAGCTGGGTTTAACATGTAAGAAAAACAGTGTCAGATGTGGAAGTGAGTGTGGTCTGTTTTAGAAGGCTTACCAGGATGTACTGATATGGTATGAGCATTAGGAAAGGATGAGTGAAGTGATACCAAAAAAGATGATCTGTGTTTGAAATGGAGGAAGCAAGGATGAGTACCTACCTCCCAAGGATGAAATTTATCCAAAATGGTAGAGCTAATGTGAAGCATTCACCACATGTCTTGCTTAATGAATAAGACTATTCTTCTCAGCTGCACCCTGCATTACATACTTATCAATTCTTGGGAGAGTTCATGGAGGATATGGAAGGATGGAATGATGGAGGCTTCAGTTCAGATTACTGGAGCCTGAACATTCATAAGGGTGAGCAGTATGCACTGGGTAGAATGTAATGGAACACTGCAGTATATGGGAGGCAATGTGCTGAACCAGAGCATAAAAAGTGGTTATGCTAAACCATAACTTATATGATGGTTGCCAGGTAAGCAAGGCACAAAATCATCTGTTAATGCTATTTATTGGTCTCTTTTGGCCAAAAGATTGGTTCATCTTAAATTTCTATGAAAACTTTTTTCTACCATAAACTAGTCTACAGTCTCAAAGAGACCAGCATCAAGTAATCTCCCAGTGAAAAAAATGTAAGGAGACCCAGCTGTAAGATTCTACACAGGTTATCCTATTACCCTATAGTCAGTCAGACAGACAGACACATATAAAGATGCTCAGAAACAAATACATACTAAGTGCAGATCTGACATTAATAAATAACATGCATATCTCACCAGCCATGTAGAGGGGTGCATGGTGGCAGTGAAGGTTTGAAAATGAAACAGATTCATCTGGTATGGATGGAGGGTCTGGACAAACCCTGAGGAAGTCCTGGTCATTTAATTTCTTAAGAGCTGCATCTACTGCCTGCTTAGAATATACTCCTTTGGAGAATTTCTTGTGTTTTTTCTGTCGTGCTACAAACACAGCTCCACAAAGCTGGTCCCTGCATAAAGTAATGGCTCATAATAGCATACCAAAGAAATATGTCATAAAATTCAAAGGAAAGAAAACTTTCTCACCAATTTCCATAAACTGTTTTGTTTTAATGATGAATATATTCATGTATAATTCAACTTCATAATGCTTATGAAAAGAGGGGTTCACATAAAACTGTAAATACACAATACTTGCATTATTCCACAGTCCTTCACATCATGAATATGAGTACAAGATACAATCAAGGCAAATTCAATGTGTGAGCCAATGACAAATGATTTTCCAACAGCTGCTGCTACTTGGGGACCAACTACATTCTTCCAGACATCTTTGATAGTACCAACATGATCCTCACGTCCCTGCCATGATGTGACAAACTTAAAAGTGGATTTAAACTTGAGAAATAGATATGAATAAACATAACATGTTGTTTTAGTTCCTATAAAGTACAAGTAAGCATTTAAGAGGACCACTTCGTAGAGAAGCAACGCACTCAAGACTAAACAATCAATCCCTCAACAGGCGACATTTGGTGAAGATTGCCTATGTATAATGCACTTGGTCACTATCATGTCAAAACCTTGCAATAATGAATCTCTTACCAGGCTGCTGTAATTTTCCTAAACATAAGAGATTCTAAGCTTTCAGTCCTATGTATTAATTTCAAAAGTGCTAGCATTCTTGTCGATATATCATATGCAAATCTAAGACTGCTGAAAAATGTATCTTGAAGAATGAAAGCTATTTCTATTTCACAAGACTAACTCCTTCAACTGACTTTCATTTGAGGGCATTAAGCATTAAATACCACTAAGTTCACATTTTTTTTATAAACTTCTGCTAGTTGAGTGACGGATAAGTAATATGGAAGACATCACCTAAATATACAGTTAAGTGGGATAGATGACTATTGGAGAATAAGGAAATAAAGAAAAACAGGGTGAACGAATGATGGTACAGGACATAAACTTACATAAGAAAACCTGGTTTATGCTAACAGCAGGGTTATGATTCCAATGTCAGAAGTCTACTGAAATATGAAGCTCCTGCACATACTAATATACATCTATTTGCTTTGAATACATGTTTAAAACAAAATCATTTTGCTGATATAATAATGCTCCAAATGATCTCGTGTTTCAGGAGAACAAGAAAAGTTGTGAACTCCCACCTCTTTTGGGAACTGTGGATAAGCCTGCAGAAGTAGCGACCAGACTCTGTGTACTCGGACACTTAGACTGACAGGAAATGACAGGGCTAGAGTGAAGTACTCTGCATCATGTCCTGAACCTAATATTGCTTCACTCAACTGTAAAACAAAAAAACCTAAGACATTTGTTTTATCAGAGGTAAAAGAAATGGGGTACATGGAAAAAAAAAGGAAATAAAAGGTCAACTGGTCTGTAATGAGGTTATCTGCTAAGAGGACCAGTTCTTTTTTTTTTTAATCTATATAGTTAAGTGGTAACTTACAATAACTGAGTGGCTGTTTTGGTATCTATGGCATCTGGTGGCAACTTATTCCAATTCTTAATGATCCTACTTGTGAAGAATTACTTTATATATGTGAAATCATTTTCCTCCATAGCCTAGCCAAGTGTTTCTAGTCTCAAGATCCCTGTGTCCTTCAAACTGTGTATCCATAGTGACATCATGTATCTGTGCAACTTAAATAATCTACTATCATCACCAAACCTATAAACTTTTGTTCAAAGAGTAGTATGAGTGACAATAATCTATTCTCATACTGTTTGTGTCTTTGTAGACATCATAAAAGACAGAATAACAGAGAATGATGCTTGAGGAATGTACAGAACCATGATTGGCTTAAATGGAAACCAGATAAATAGTAATGTACATTTCTAAAGACAGAGACATGGAATATGAGGATTTACATCATGAAACCAACAGGCATGAAAGATTTGTTATATATGGTGAATCATTTGGAAAAAGTTTAAAAGAAAAATACTGGTTTGAAAGTGGAAAAAATAATTTTTCTCTATGCTTGTGAGCGTTTGTGACAGCTTTTACTCAGTGGAGGGTAGAAATACTTACAGCTATACCGTTCATTATTCTGTTACGGGACCCAATGAGTCTTCTACCCTGTACTGCTCTTTCCTTCATCTCTCTTTCCATATCACCAAGCTTACCCAAGATAGCTCCCAAATACTTAAATTCTGTAACCTTTTATAGTCTTTCTTCCCTCACATCCATAACACAGTTTAGTACACTTTCTTCTCTCACTCTGTAGGGCTTGTAAAATCTATACTTGTTTCATTTCAAACACCATTACTTTACTTTTACTCACATTTAACTTCATCTGTCTATGCTTATAAACATCATAAAACACTCGTACAACCTCCTCCAACTCCTCATCCCTCTCAACAAACAACAAAGTATCATTTGCAGACAGGCTTGTCAATTGTCACCATACCTAACAACCCCACTCCATCTCTACACCCCTTTTCCCTAGTTTTGCTTTCATCTCTCTTATCCTTAAAATACATGCTGGCATCATACAGCTTTGTTTCATTCCCATATGTACACCAAAACTTTTGCTCAACTCTCTGTCCACTCTTACACATGTATTTGCTCTTCTACAGAAGGCTTTTACACCATCCAGCAGTTATCCCCCAGCCCCATACATCCTTAAAACATTCCATAAAGCATTTCACTCAACTGTCATATACTTTCTCCAGATCCATAAATGCTGCATACAGCTTGTTACCTTTTTCTAGATACTTTTCCAGTCATTCTAACTGCAAAAATATCCTACCTTTCCTACAACCCCCTTGCTCCGAACTTACTCTGCAAGGGGGTATTAAGAAAGGCAGGGGATGCTGTGGACCAGACCAATGAGTATATCATAAGGATAATATTTACATAAAAAATATCTTTCATTGGCATGCATGGGACAGAATTAATCGAACCAATACAGTAGATGGGGGTAATGCACAATCAGTGGGCTGAAACAAAGCATATGAAGCAATCAAAGTGGGGAACTCAATCATACATAAAAAAAATTTTGTTAATAAGAAAGTCAGATTTACAGTAATGTGTGTGCTTGTTAGAAATATGATATACTGATGAGGCTCTTACCAACTTAACAACATCAGCAGAGCATCCCGACTGCAACAATCCAATGCAGGTAATGCATACAGCACATTTTTGTTTTTTCAAAGTGTGTTCAGGGGTGCTATTTTCCGTTTTCATGACTTCATCAGCTTCTTCAACATCCTCAGAACAGATATCTGTCCCTGCATCCTTGTTGCTTTCATGTTCAAAGTTACTGAAATCTTGAAAGTCAGTTTCCACCTGCAAATTAATGGTGATTACAAAGATTTTCTATCCTGATAAACATCCTACAATCAGAAAAAACAGGCAATTAAGGATACAAGTAATGTACACACAATATTCTATGTTTTGCTTTGGTGAGAGGAAAGAGAATAGTTTCTTTTTCCATATACTTTTTCTAATGAATAAATATATGGTATGCTGCTTTATATATAAACATAATACTGCTACATACAGAACTGCGAGAAAATGTTACATATACTCATCTTTGATTTTCAGTTACTGTCAGAAACACATTAATTTTCATGAGTTAAAGTATTACTTTTTCATAGTAACACATGAAAATAGTAACGAGCTCATCACTAGAAGTTTCAATATAAAATATATCAATAATACCCATCAATTTAACACAACTTCTAAAAGCTAGGTTAAGAAAGATTACCTTTGACTGTTCAGCGGTCTCCACTGTATTTCATGAATGGTACAATGTATCATATGAAAATCATAAACAGATGTGCTGAAAAATATCTACGAGATTAAAGTTATGTACAGAAGAATTATATACTACTTACCTCTTCGTTCCCTATGTTGAGTTGACTTGCAGTCTTCTTGATTGTCTCATTAATTGATGTTAAATCACCATACAAAAAATCTGACCGTTCTCCTAAATGAATCAAAATACAACGACGACAACAGCCAACGCTTTCCAGAAATTTTATGACTCTATCACCCATCATCACAATAATAACACAAGTGAAGTTGAATAACCGAAGGAAGAGATTGTTTATTAGAGCACCACAAGCCTAAGTTCTTATACCTTTCTAAACTTCTGAGAAAGAATAATTAATAAATAATGATAGCATGATAGATATATGCAAAAATATATTTTTCTAATGGTAAATATCACAAAAACGGATAAATGGTAATACCATAAAAGCAAAATAGTTTACAAAATAAATAAACGCTCGTTATCCATATACCAGCGAGAAGAAAATTTCAGGATATTTCTTTAAAGATTGAATAAAATAATATTAAAGGTAATGATATAAATGGTGAAGCCGGTTTTACAACCACCCTTATTATGAGCTTTATTTTATATAATACCGTTCAACAAGACAATTTTGAACAAAGTTGAACATTTCTATAGTGAGCTTATCGGATCTGGAAATAATTCTAAAAGATAAGGGGAAAAACATAATAGTTTATATACAAGTCATATAAACCCTGAAATCTTGATTATTTCTAAAGAAATAATCGTAAAGAGGTTTTCCCATGAGCTACCAGTATGTGAGAAATTATACCTTTGCACACGACCATTATTACAATAGCATTACGAAATGGAGGACATCTGATGTGTGTCACAAGGATGTATTAGGAGAATAGTTTTTATAATAAGGTAATTATTAAACCTTACAAATGACCAGGTAAGTTTGTCGTACGCTTTTTAAACATCAATTTGTGTTTCATTGAATTTATGCTGCCTATAACCCTATCAATTTGCCTTCCTTGATTACTTATATGATGACACAAGAGGGAAAAGTTTGGTAAGAATCTATATATCCGCCCATCTCATAGCATTAGATATTTGTTCTCCTGTAGTGCTATGAAAATACAGTATTGGTTGCAGAGCTTTATTTTGATCGTCATTATTGAAGGAGATAGTCTTGAGAGTTCTATACAGCAGGAAAATTTTTAAGATGTTCAGGTAGTCATAACTTTGGCGAAAAATCAGCAGAACCTTCGAACACCACACCTGAGGGTCTTTGTTCTTATCAGTTGAGATGTAAAGTTTTTGTATTCAACTCAAAAGATACCACTCACATCCATGATGGAACCTGGGCCACGTGCCCTCGAATGGCAATAGATTAATAGATGTAATGGCCATATGACCTGCTGCAGCAGACCAAGTTAATGGTAGCATATTTCTCTTATACATTTTCAGTTACTAGGAGATGTTGTTGCAGGTTCTTTTGATTTTTTGCAATTATTTTTTTTATTTTTACTTGCATGCTTCTGCAGTAACCAATCCCACATTTTCTATGATATTTATAACTCCACTTCTGCAGCCTTATATGATACTGTTTGATAGGATAGTGTAATTTAGCTCTGTATTAGTATAAGCTTTGGATGTTGAGTTTTTTTTTTTTGCTGTGCTGTTATAATGGAAAGACATTAACACAGCAGTCACAGATCATGGTTTAGTGGTTTGTTGAATTAGAAAATAGGACTAAGATAGCAAATGAATACTTCGGCCAACCTGGACCCAGGAAAGATATGCCTTTGTTTCCAGGCCATTTATCCTCCTCCACCTGATGGACTGCTCTCCCTTCAACCTTGTATATTATTTTTTCACCCTTGCAAGATTTACCAGTTCTTATTAACATATAACTGCCAAACTCTTGCATTACTAACTTGCTCTTATCTGGTGCAGCCCATTTATGTGATAATTGCTGCAACTGTATGTCATCCACCTTAGAACCTTTTTTTTCACCCAGTTTCAGTGATTTTGGATAAACTGTATTTTGTTAAAATTTTCATTTAATTTTTCTTAAATTTCTCTGATATTCCTGTTTCTAACAGATTATATTGCTCTTTCCATAGCTTCATTAAGTAAGTTCCTCCATTTTTAATTCATTGTCTTTAGATTCTGTTTTTATTGCTCCATTATTTACTAGAGGCTTTTTATCCTCGTGTAGATAGTTGCTCCTGCCTTGCCTAATTGTGGGTTCCCTTTGGGAAAGGTGTAGCACCTGCCAGCCCCTTTTATCAGGAATCCTGTAAAGTCACTGGAAAGCAGCAGTCGTGGATGGGACTTGCTAGCAGATAACTTCTTCACACAAAAAAAATCTCATGTTAAACAGAAAAATTCACATATTAGGTAGAGGATTTCAGTGTTCAGAATGTAATTAACTATTTACTTCAAGAGAAGGCTTCAAGATGTATTTGATACTCCATGTGGGAAAGCATATGAATATTCAAATCAGAGGAAAGTGATTCCAGTGTTCAGAATACAATAAGCCTTTAAATTGAGAGGAAGTCTTGTTAAGCATATGAAAATTCATTTAAGAGAGGGTTCACATCAGGGCTTGGAATACCATCTAGGTATGCACATGAAAGATGATACAGATGGTTCACCCACAGGTTCCAGATGCAATCAAGGATTTAAATGTATGCTTTATAAAGAGGAGTATTTACATGGGAAACATCAAGAGAAACCAGTGTTTATTACAGGACTTGCACAAAGGATCCTACTCCTTGCTTCTGCTGGGAATCATACAGAAAATTTATGAACTTTTGACCAGTGTAATAAAGAAGTCAGGGACCAGCATAGTCCAACACTCAATAGTGTCTTTCTCTTGGAAGATGGCTTTCTCCAATTATGTCAGATATCTGGCGATGATCTTACAGTAACTGGGACCACAGTAACAGTAGACTGCTTCAGGGAAGGAGTGAAGAAGGAAACTTATAATGGTCCTGACTCTGATCTGTACAATGAAAGATCCATTAAAATTTGCATAATTTTCTCAGAGTACCTTAAAGACAAAGAACTGAGTGGATCCTTGCCATTTTGTTAAGGGAGAGATTTGAAGGTTTGTGAATTTATCTGTGAATGTGGACTGTAATAACTTGAAAATAGTTGAATAAATGATTATTGTAACTAGAAGCATTCATTTTTTCACCTAAAGTTATTTTGTGATCACTCTTTTAGGTCTCTTTACCACACTTTCATTTTCTTCTCAACCATCCATTGCACTTTGGTAGCATTTGGTACTAACTTCTGAAAATTTCCTTTTTTCTTTGGGAAAATTGCTTCCTCTTTTTAGACTGTGGTTGTTCCCACAAAGTGTGTTGCAGAGGTTGTTGTTTCAATAAGTGAGGCATATATCCTCTCTCCCTTCAGCACTATCTCTTCATTCAACCCATACTTCTGTGCTTTTTATGCTGATACCACAAGGGCATATCTCTGAAAAATCTATTCTATCTTTAACCTGAATTCAGCTTCCATGGTTCCATCAGCTGCCAAATCCACTCCCAGATATCTAAGACACTTCACTTCCTCCAGTTTTTCTCCTTTCAAACTTACCTCCCAACTGACTTGTCCCTCAACCCTACTGTGCCTAATAACCTTGTGCTTATTCACATTTAATCTCAACATTCTTTCACACACTTTACCAAACTCATTCACCAGCTTCTGCAGTTTCTCACCCAAATCAGCCACCAGCACTGTATCATCAGCAAACAACAACTGACTCACTTCCCAAGCCCTCTCGTCTACAACAGACTGCATACTTGCCCCTCTCTCCAAAACTTTTGCATTCACCTCCCTAACAACCCCATCCATAAACAAATTAAACAACCATGGTGACATCATGCACCCCTGCCACAAACCGACATTCACCGAGAACCAATCTCTTTCCTCTCTTCCTACTCATACACATGCCTTACATCCTTGATAAAAACTTTTCACTGCTACTAGCAACTTGCCTTCTGCACCATTTACTCTTAATACCTTCCACAGAGCATCTCTATCAATTCTATCATATGCCTTCTCCAGATCCATAAATGCTACATACAAATCCATTAGTTTTTCTAAGTATTTCTCATACATTCTTGTGAGAAACTTGTGTAATGTGGGAGTAACATGCAATCCAGAACACTTGAGGGATTGTTGTGTATAATGTAACATACCTCAGGGATTAGTGTACTTTACCATTGGAATAGAGGTGTATGATGTCTTCAGGGATCATACTGTATAATGTAGTATACATGTGGGACCATGGTGCTTGATATACTATCATGTATACTGAGCCTTAGTTGAGGGACTATTATGTATAACGTGTATGATTGATAAAGCACATTGTAAAAGGCATCTTACATAAAGAGCTCTCCAGCACATATCAATATACTAAACTTGTATTTTAGTGTGTAATGTAGGTACAAGGACCAAGAGATCAAATGTGACTCATTTAAGGCAAAACATTACATGATGGCACATAACTGAAGGATGTGTGGTCAGTAATGCTTCGTACATAATGATGATTTTTAACTTACCATACCCAAGGGGCGATCATTTATACTATTGGTTTTTTCAGTTCCCACCAGGGCTGGTCATGTCCTAGACACTGTCATTTGCTGGGTTTGGATCAAATGAAAAACAAGACCACATATGAGTAACTTATTTTATTTATAGGTGAAACTTGATGCACAATAGAAAGCAAAAGAAGCAAGCGCAGCATAACCTTGCGGACGTGGAGCTATTGTTCTGACATCACGCACAGAACACAAAGTTTATTGAACTACACCAGAAAGAGAAATTGAGGTGAATTTATATCATGATAGAAGATATATCAAGAAAAAAAATATATATATATATTGTATGATACAAATATCGTGGTTGTTTGTCTTGAGTGGAGACAGAACTCAATAGATTAAATTCCTACTCATGAATTATGCCCAGATTTTTCTACAAATTTATGCATTTCAATTCCAAAGAGTAACACACAAGTGCTGTTAAGAGATATCTGTATGGAACATAGCTTCACGCGTGGTGGCAACAATAGCAAATGAAAAGCGCATCGGAAGCTTGGCAATCCCAGTAGGCATTTGACCTCCTCCTCTATCTCTGGAAGCATTAATGCTAGTGATAGTAGAGACCTGGTAATCATACTTATGTACATGTCAGGGCACTGACCTGATCTACAAGAGCATAATAACACATGTCAGGGCACTGACCTGATCTACGAGAGTATATTATATAAACACAAGTTCGTATGCCTGTGGAAAGAGAGGATCAAAGTGATGTGGAAATGATGTTGCCTTCCTGAGGTCGCCAGTCTTGCCAGAAACATATACAACTGGTCTATGATGCATGTCTTGGTCCACCGAGAATGTGGCTTCTAGGGCCACGCACAGACGGGTGAAGGTCAAATGATCTTAAATAATACATGAATTGCCTACACACTGCTTTGTGAAAATAGTATACCAAGAACAACAACATTCCTCCTGCAGTGCCTGTTAGTATTACAGTTAGAGTAATGTGAGTTGGTAGAAATGTTACTTATAAAACATTCTGATGACATTCTAAGTAATCTTGAATGACAAGTGCCCCAGTAGTACATACTTTACATGATATGAGCTTCATGAGTACTGTTTAGCTGTAAGCAACTAGATTTTGTTGGTAAATGTTTTTTCTTTTTATTTTTCAAGGTAAAATGTGTGCCCAGCAGGACAGGCAAGAGCAGCTTCTAGGATGAACAGGAACTAGCCTACATGTCCAGTAATATTGAACCACACTGTGGTTATATGTCCTCCCTTTACTACTAAATGACATTTTATAATGTCGGTAAAGCAAAAACTGAACAAATTCTGATGAATAATGAGTGTTGATAGAAGATTTTGAAGATTGAATTTACCCCAGCCAACCTACTGTGGAGGCATTGTCTCCAACTTACAAATTTATTTGATAATGTTAATTCTACAAACTTTTTGTGGTTAAGAGTCCTCATGAAACATGGCAAATTGTAGGTTGGTTCAGTTGAAGGTCTGCTTGCCTGCCCTGCTTGCCTGCCCCCAATGTGTACTCCCGCCCGTACGTGAAGAAGCGCTGTGCACAGACAATTATACCACTCAGGACAACATGAAACAATTATATACACTCTCACACCTAGCGATCAGCCACCTACGACTCAGTCACATCCCTAGTCTGAAAACAACTGGAATGAACAAGAATAGTATATGCTTCTCTAGAGATGTTGTACCTGTCTAAAGAGGTGATCTAAATTACATTAACTTGTTGATTTTGTCTAGATTTACTTTTGTGCCACTTTTATCTAATACTGAAGAATGCTATGCTAATCCAAGTTAAATTTTCTAAAATGCCATATTGATTTGTTGACCAGGATTTGTCTTCGATACACAAATATGTGAGTCATTATATTTCAGGGACACCCTCCGCCAGGTTCACTGAGTTCATGATTTTCTGGGTACACCATTCTTGAAAAAACCAAGTCTTTGGTATTTGAGTTTCAAATATTTCTATGTCACACTTATAAAATTAATTTGCACCAAGGCGATGACTGTGGTTGCAGGACAGGTAGTGGGTGTGTGCTGAGCTGTGCCATACCCTAGCGGCCCGCCGCCAAGCCCACCCTCCCTGCACCTCTCCAAGGACCTGAGGTCCTCTGGTGCTGCATCCTTCCACACTTCATATTAGTAAATCTAGTTTTACATTCATTAACTCTCGGTTATCCCACCAAACCTTCATCAGTAAAATCCTATCCTGACATGTCACTAGCCCACTCCTCACAGTCTAGCAGCCATGATCATTGCCAGAGAGGACACTACAAAGCTTACTGGTTCAGATGGCCACGTTCGCGGGGGTCTGACCCATCCTCTCATATTGTCGAGCCGCCTCCGAGCTCCAAAACCAAAATGTGCCTTAGTCATAATACAGACATCTTGAAGTATGTTTTGTTAATTGCATCTTACTATCATGGTTCATATATGATAATTGATAGGCTCTCAGGTTTAATTGTCGGAGCCGCCTCGTTTTGCAGTCCCCACGCGAGGAATCCAGTAGCATTATACTGTTCCTCCCTAGTGCACACATCTGATAAGGCTATAATGCCTTCGAATCATAAACCCCATAACGCTCTTCCTGTCGTCAGTGACTGACACACGCCCCCATGATGGTGTCTTGCAAGGGCTCAGCTGTGGACACTCAGCTTCATGGGGACGTATGATAGGCCAGACGCTGTCCTCTGATGCTTAACCATCTCTTTTATCATCCCATGGGCACTCACTGGATCCAGACCTGTCGAACCGCATCACTTTCAATCTAACCCAGAAGGATATTGCACCCAGATGTCCCTCAGATCCTTAAAAAGTTTCATTAAGGTAATACCCCCTGCCCTCTCCCTACCCTGCATCCAGCTCAGCACACCCAGAACCTTCCCTCTACACAGCTTCAGCAGCTAGGGCTAGTTACCACTGCTACAAGTAACCCAGGGTTGCGTAGGTCTTCACAAAAGGTGTATCCACTTTGCAGCTTTCCCTGAAAATTTAAAAGTCTGTTGTTATATATATATATATGTATATATATACAGTATATATACAATATATATATATATATATATATATATATATATATATATATATATATATATATATATAAACAAAGAATGACAGATTAACTTATCATTAATGCTAACAAAATTATCTTTGATATATCACAATGGCAAATTTATGATTTATGTTTCTTTATATGTACTGAAATTTATATTTACTAACAGAAATTTGAATTCCATGACTAGGACAAGGCAAACACTATAAGATTACTCAATGAGAAGAATATTAATGTTACGACATTGAAAGTGGTCCTAAAGCCATGGAGGATAACACTACTGATAGCCTGCTACTGGGGACAAACACTGCTGGAAATACTTGACCTAAGGGTCCTAATTCTTGATAGCAATGTACAATGCACCCAGTGACTATGAGGTCAGCAGTTATTAAAGTTATATAGTAGAGGAATGGTGATGTACCTGTGTCTTGACATGGAGACAACATTGCTTCAGTAGCAATCACTGCACCGGTGCTATTAAAGATTTAGGACAATGTAGCAAGGGGCACTTGAGCATATCTATTTCATTAGATATTATTAATAGTGTAATGAGAGTTTTACCTCTTTGAAGAATGCAAATCAGGGTATGAAAGAGAGAAAAAACTACAGTTAATGAGGACTGCCAATGAAGTTACTTTTGCTAAAAGTTTGGGACTATTAAGACCAAGAACTGAATTTTTTTTTTGAAGTATGTGAAATTTATGTGCATGTGTGTGCCTCATGCTAAGATGAATCTCTGAGGGCAGTTAAGACATGTGCTGCCACATTCAACCTTGGGACTCCATTGTGGTGGAGCCCCTTTAAGAGTTCCTTGGGAAGCTAAGGAGGTTGGTTGTACTACAGGAATGTAAAGGCTGCCCTTAGCAGCCTTTTCATACCTGGGAGTTGGGGAAAGTAGAGCAGTAGAATGGCAAGATATGACAACACCATATGCAAAATCTTCAAGGTGTATGGCTTATCCAGGGATATTTGTGAAAAGAGATCCAAAGGTATCCAGTATGGAAATAGTGACTGAATATTTACATTAAGAAGGCCATTAGTAAACCTTCTCCTGATCCTTCCCAGGGAGCTAGTCATTAGACGGGATTTGACAAGCAGACACAATCTGTGCCAGGAGACAGCCAACAGGGAAGCCTTACACCAATACGGATTTCTCTTTGAATACCCTCTCGGTGATTCTCTCAGATAGATTTCTTATTGTAGGCAGAGGTTGGGGGGAGGTGAGAGAGTTTAAGAACACTCCTGGAACTCCAGTTAAAGTTCAGGTCCTCAAACTAGACTTCTGGACCCCAAGCTAGACTTCAGAATCCTAAGCTAAACTTCAGGACATCCAACTAAATAAAGTTAAGGTCCCCTAGATCTCCAGCAGAGCCTCTCGCTAAAATTCAAGTCCCTCAGATATTCTATGGGACCCCTAACTAAACTTCAGGACCTAAGCAAAATTTCATGTCCTTCTGATATCCTGTAGGACATGCAGCTAAACTTCAGGATACCCAGCTGTCTTGCAGTTCCCAAGCTATAGAAAAGGACACTCAGTTTTACTACAAAACCCCCAGCTATACTACAGGAATCCCACCAATAATATAGGAACTCTAGCTATGCTACAAGAATTCTAGCTAAACGACACCTAGTTATACTACAGGATCCTAACTATATTAAAAGACATTTATACTACAGGACCCAACATAAACTAAAGGACACCTGATCATACTACACAACTCCAAGCATTACTATAGGAACCTTGGCTAATCTACAAGACTCCCAGCTACAGTATAGGAACCCCAAACACACTATAGTACCCTAGTAATGCTTGAAGTTCCCAGATATTCTAGAGGACATCCATCTATGTATTAGGAACCCAACTACTGATGGAACTCCAGTTATAGTACATGGCTCTTGCATATACTACAGGAAGCCCAGTTATACCACAGGGCCCCTATCTGTACTGTTAGAGCCCAGCTATACTACAAGACCCCAGTTACACTCCAGGAAGCACTGCAGTTACAGTAAGAAACCCCAGCTATACTACTGAAAGCTAAGAGGATCCCCAGCTATACTATAAAGCTTCAATTACATTTCAGGACTCCAGATATACTACAAGACCCCAGGCGTACTAAAGGACTCCAGCTATACACAGGACCCTGTCTGTATCACTGGGTGCCAGCTATACAGCTGCACCTTAAGATAAATAACAGGATCCCTGGCTATATTACAGGACTCTTGGCTATACTTCAGGACCGCAGCTATGGTACAGGACCCTCAGTTATACTACAGGACCCCCAGGTATACTATAGGACCCCAGATATATTACAGGGCCCTCATCTGTATAACAGGACCCCAGCTGTAGTACAGGATCTCCAGGTATATTAAAGTACCCTCAGCTATACTACAGAGCCTCCAGTTATACTTCAGTGTCCTCAGCTATACTATAGGATCCCCAGCTACAGTACAGGTCCCTCAGCTAGAGTAGAGGACCTCTAGGTATACTATAGGAATCTCACATAAAATATGGGAACACCAGCTATATTACAGGACCTTGGTTATAACGCACTGGTGACTGACACCATAAAAAACTTGCTGACATATGTTAATCTTCCCTGATCTTTGAGGTAGGTTAACTCATACACATGAACATGTACACATTTTATGTATATACATATGCTGTAAATGTTCATATTTTCATACCTAATTGCCTTTCCCACTTTAATGAACTAGGCATTAGAAATAATAAACTATGGCCTTATTTACCATTATCCAATCTCTAGCTGTCATTTAAATTGTACCAAAACCAAAGCCTAGCCCCCACAGCCAAACTTCACAACTATTTCATTGCTTAACTTCACCACCTCATATTCCTTGGTTCATCCCTCTTATAGTATGTTCCCATATATGACATCAGTCCAATTAATTCTTTGCATTGCATGCATCTTGTCCTCCTGAATGTTCAGGCCCTGATATTCCAAAGTGTCCTTCACTCCATCTTTCCATCACCTTGGTCTCCTCTCTCATCCTCCTACTACATCTGATATATGAATCCTTTTTTTCAGCATCTATGTTCACTCTCTTTTTAAGTCCAAACCACTTTAGCACACCCTGATTGACCACATTAATCAGAATGTGCTTTCTCTTTGACAATATAGTTTCTTATACAATTGGTTGTCTCATGCCACATTTTGTTCTCAAGCATTTCTTTTCCAGACATCCATCCTCATCCTTTCTTTTGCATTTCAGTCCTGATTAAACATCACCTATCCATGATAAAGACCCCCTCACCGGTTATAGGTTGTGTACGTATATATATATATATATATTTATTTTGCTTTGTCGCTGTCTCCCGCGTTTGCGAGGTAGCGCAAGGAAACAGACGAAAGAAATGGCCCAACCCCCCCCATACACATGTATATACATACGTCCACACACGCAAATATACATACCTACACAGCTTTCCATGGTTTACCCCAGACGCTTCACATGCCTTGATTCAATCCACTGACAGCACGTCAACTCCGGTATACCACATCGCTCCAATTCACTCTATTCCTTGCCCTCCTTTCACCCTCCTGCATGTTCAGGCCCCGATCACACAAAATCTTTTTCACTCCATCTTTCCACCTCCAATTTGGTCTCCCTCTTCTCCTCGTTCCCTCCACCTCCGACACATATATCCTTTGCTTTGTCACCGTCTCCCGTGTTAGCGAGGTAGCGCAAGGAAACAGACGAAAGAATGGCCCAACCCACCCACATACACATGTATATACATACACGTCCACACACGCAAATATACATACCTATACATCTCAATGTATATGTATATATACTATATATACACACACAGACATATACATATATACACATGTACAGAATTCATACTGTCTGCCTTTATTAATTCCCATCGCCACCCCGCCACACATGAAATAACAACCCCCTCCCCCCTCATGTGTGCGAAGTAGCACTAGGAAAAGACAACAAAGGCCCCATTTGTTCACACTTAGTCTCTAGCTGTCACGTAATAATGCACGGAAACCACAGCTCCCTTTCCACATCCAGGCCCCACAGAACTTTCCATGGTTTACCCCTGAAGCTTCACATGCCCTGGTTCAATCCATCAACAGCACGTCGGCTCTGGTATACCACATCGTTCCAATTCACTCTATTCCTTGCACACCTTTCACCCTATTGCATGTTCAGGCCCCAATCACTCAAAATCGTTTTCACTCCATCTTTCCACCTCCAATGTGGTCTCCCACTTCTCCTCGTTCCCTCCACCTCTGACACATATATCCTCCTGGTCAATCTCTCCTCATTCATTCTCTCCATTTGGCCAAACCATTTCAAAACACCCTCTTCTGCTCTCTCAACCACACACTTTTTATTACCACACATCTCTCTTACCCTATTATTACTTACTCCATCAAACCACCTCACACCACATATTGTCCTCAAACATCTCATTTCCAGGACATCCACCCTCCTCCGCACAACTCTATCCATAGCTTACGCCTCGCAACCATATAATATTGTTGGAACCGCTATTCCTTCAAACAAAACCATTTTTGCTTTCCAAGATAATGTTCTCCACTTCACACATTCTTCAATGCTCCCAGAACTTTCGCCCCCTCCCCCACCCTATGATTCAATTCTGCTTCCATGGATCCATCTGCTGCCAAATCCACTCCCAGATATCTAAAACACTTAACTTCCTCCAGTTTTTCTCCATTCAAACTTACCTCCCAGTTGACTTGTCCCTCAACCCTACTGTATCTAATAACCTTGCTCTTATTCACATTTACTCTCAGCTTTCTTCTTTCACACACTTTACCAAACTCAGTCACCAGCTTCTGCAGTTTCTCACACGAATCAGCCACCAGCGCTGTATCATCAGCAAACAACAACTGACTCACTTCCCAAGCTCTCTCATCCACAACAGACTGCATACTTGCCCCTCTTTCCAAAACTCTTGCATTCACCTCCCTAACAACCCCATCTATAAACAAATTAAACAACCATGGAGACATCATACACCCCTGCCACAAACCTACATTCACTGAGAACCAATCACTTTCCTCTCTTGCTACGCGTACACATGCCTTTCATCCACGATAAAAACTTTTCACTGCTTCTAACAACTTGCCTCCCACACCATGTATTCTTAATACCTTCCACAGAGCATCTCTATCAAGTCTATCATATGCCTTCTCCAGATCCATAAATGCTACATACAAATCCATTTGCTTTTCTAAGTATTTCTCACATACATTCTTCAAAGCAAACACCTGATCCACACATCCTTTACCACTTCTGAAACCACACTGCTCTTCCCCAATCTGATGCTCTGTACATGCCTTGACCCTCTCAATCAATACCCTCCCATATAATTTCCCAGGAATACTCAACAAACTTATACCTCTGTAATTTGAGCACTCACTTTTATCCCCTTTGCCTTTGTACAATAGCACTATGCCAGCATTCTGCCAATCCTCAGGCACCTCACCATGAGTCATACATACATTAAATAACCTTACCAACCAGTCAACAATACAGTCACCCCCTTTTTTAATAAATTCCACTGCAATACCATCCAAACCCGCTGCCTTGCTGGCTTTCATCTTCCGCAAAGCTTTTACTACCTCTTCTCAGTTTACCAAATCATTTTCCCTAACCCTCTCACTTTGCACACCACCTCGACCAAAACACCCTATATCTGCCACTCTATCATCAAACACATTCAACAAACCTTCAAAATACTCACTCCATCTCCTTCTCACATCACCACTACTTGTTATCACCTCCCCATTAGCCCCCTTCACTGAAGTTCCCATTTGTTCCCTTGTCTTACACACTTTATTTACCTCCTTCCAAAACATCTTTTTATTCTCCCTAAAATTTAATGATACTCTCTCACCCCAACTCTCATTTGCCCTCTTTTTCACCTCTTGCACCTTTCTCTTGACCTCCTGCCTTTCTTTTATACATCTCCCAGTCATTTGCGTTATTTTCCTGCAAAAATCGTCCAAATGCCTCTCTCTTCTCTTTCACTAATAATCTTACTTCTTCATCCCACCACTCACTACCCTTTCTTATCTGCCCACCTCCCACGCTTCTCATGCCACAAGCATCTTTTGTGCAAACCATCACTGCTTCCCTAAATACATCCCATTCCTCCCCCACTCCCCTTACGTCCTTTGTTCTCACCTTTTTCCATTCTGTGCTCAGTCTCTCCTGGTACTTCCTCACACAAGCCTCCTTCCCAAGCTTACTTACTCTCACCACGTTTTTCAACCCAACATTTTCTCTTCTTTTCTGAAAACCTCTACAAATCTTCACCTTTGCCTCCACAAGATAATGATCAGACATCCCTCCAGTTGCACCTCTCAGCACATTAACATCCAAAAGTCTCTCTTTCGTGTGCCTATCAATTAACACATGATCCAATAATGCTCTCTGGCCATCTCTCCTACTTACATACGTATACTTATGTATATCTCTCTTTTTAAACCAGGTATTCCCAATCACCAGCCCTTTTTCAGCACATAAATCTACAAGCTCTTCACCATTTCCATTTACAACACTGAACAACCCTTGTACACCAATTATTCCCTCAACTGCCACATTACTCACCTTTGCATTCAAATTACCCATCACTATAACCTGGTCTTGTGTATCAAAACTACTAACACACTCACTCAGCTGCTCCCAAAACATATATATATATATATATATATATATATATATATATATATAATGTATATGAGTTATAGTACTCAGCCTGCATGATTTTACACCATGAATGAAAAGTCACCTTTGGCGAGGCTGTATATTTGGGGGCATAGTCTTTTCAAAGAACTTCTTACTCCAAAGGGGTTCATATTTCCTTGCTATTGAAAGTAATGCAGCCTTGTGCTGCAGGAGCCATTAGAAAGACATCCTGTGGTAATTAAATGCACACACATACACCTTTCTTTCAGCCTATCTATCTGCTTACCCAGTTATTTTATTTATTGATATGTATTTTCATATATATATATATATATATATATATATATATATATATATATATATATATATATATATATATATATATATATATCAACAGATAGATACATGCAAACATGCTTACATATATAACATACATAAATGAAGAAAGGGAGAGAGAAAGTTAGAGAAAAGGAATATTAATTTTGGAATATACTTAAAAAAAGGGATTTTGACATTTCTTTGGAAAGGAAAGTGAAAAATCCGTGTTGGTGTTGGGGGGTTTGGTTCGGTTGGGCGTGGCAGAACGTGAAGAAGACATAGGCAAGACGAGTGTGATAGTGAGGCCCCTACCTCGAGTGAGATAAGGAACACCAGGCGAACCTTTTTCAGAGCCAAGTGGGAGTTAGTGAACTGAAACAGACAAGAATCAGAGGGTGTTACACACATAGTGCTGGGGGAGTAGGTTCACAGGGAGAAGGCTGATGGTGTGGCACTCATGGCTGTAGGGGTACATTTTAGGGGATTGTGTGTGGTAGATGGTCATTTTCAAAGGCAGGGTATACTGTAGCAGTACTCCTAAGGCTCAAGGGTTGAAGAGGTTCTGTAGTAATCCCAGGGCAGGAAGGTATTAGGATGCCTGGCACTCATAGCAGGAAGTGTGGAACTCTCAAGGCAAGGAATGTGGTATATTCTCAGGGCCAAGAGTTTGGTATTCTCCCAGGATAAGGAATCTGGTATAATTTCAGGGCAAGGACTTTGGTATACTCTCAGGGTAAGGAACCTGGTAAAATCTCAGGGCAAGGAATCTGGTATACTAAGATCTTAGAACAAGAAGTCTGGTATATTTTTAAGGATGGACAGATGTCAGGATTATGGGACACTCAGGAAGAGTGGAGAGCAGGAGTTTTGAGATGGTCAATATGGGCAGGTAGCTGTGTTGGTGGTACTATCACACAAGAAGACAGCAGATGCCTTGCACTCACATAGCAATAAGACAGCAGCAGACACCCTGTATTCCTGCAGCAATAAGACAGTGACAGTTCTACCTTTAGCAGGGTGAGTGAAGCACTGCTGTTGTCATGTTGCTTCAGCAGGGGTCTGGTGCTTGGAGGGTGGCAAGTTTAGCAGGGGTCAAGCACTTTCAGGGTAGCAAGGTTACCAGAGTATAGCACTTTCAGGGGAGCAAAGTTAGTGGGCTCTAGCACTCTCAGGATAGGAAGGTTAGCAGAGGTCTAGTAATCTAAGGGTAACAAGTCCAGCAAGGGTCTAGTAAATTCAAGGTAGCAAGGTTAGCAAAGTCTAGCACTCAGGATAGCAAGGTTAGCAGGGTCTATCACTCTCAGGGTATCAAGGTTAGAAGGGGTCAGGCACTCTCAAGGGTAGCAAGGTCTTAGGGTTAAGCACTCTCAAGGGTAGCAAGGTCTTAGGGTTAAGCACTCTCAAGGGTAGCAAGGTTGCAGGGTTAAGCACTCTCAAGGTACTATTGTTAGGGTAGGAAGGGTACAGGATTTAGGACTAAAGGTAGCAAGTTAGCAGAGTTCTAGCTGACACAGGGTAGCAAGGTTAGCACTCTCAGAGTAGTAAGTATAGCATGAATGAAAAAATTAAAACAATCAAAGTTAGGAGGGCTCTAGCACTTTCGGGTAAGCAAGGTTAGCAGGGCTTTGGCACTCAAGGTAGCAAGGTTAGCAGGGTCTAGCACTCTCAAGGCAGAGATTGTGCCTGGGTAAGGCACTATTGTGAAAGGGAAGCCAACAATTAGACTTTAAACTTCCATGTTTAGCTTTGTATAAGGGCCAATAGAGGTAACTGAGGCAGTTAAACTGAGCTGGACTTAAAGGAGGGAGCTACTTGCAATAATGATCTATGCAAGTTCAAGGAACATGGGATTGATTTTTTGCTAATTATTATAAAGATAAAAGTAAAATGAGGTAATCCTTGTTCTTTATTATTACTTGTAAATTACAAAGAATTTTCTTCTGTATGAAATTTCCAGTCTCTGATTGCTTAGAATGTGTGATGTCCAGAATATTATTTGTTTGACAAGGGTTAACAGTTACTGAATAGTGGGAGGATACAGCCATGTTGGTAAAACTGCTTGAAGCTCTAACAAGGACCCACCCTGTTCCCCAATTTCTCTCACTGGACAAGTGATCGCTACACTGGCATTCTTAAGTGTGTGATTACGTCTCTGTAATTACCGATTTGTACTGTACAGGGAGGGTGTTTTACACTTGTGGGACCTTACCATTTTCCACTATCTTGGCATTTTGCCTCTCTCCAGCGACACCTTGAACAGTATTTCAAGAGCTCTATCTAGTGCACCTACCCACATCTTCATTATGTATGGTAAAATTTTATCAGGACCATGAATCTTTTATGGCTCAAGACCCTTTAGCTTTCTGTTAATATCTTTTCTAGATATCTCACTTCATTTTTAGGCCACCTCCCCATTCCATCTCAATGGCATTGGGCTGTAGTGTCTTGTAGTGTGAAAAAAATTCGAACCTGTCATTTGGTTCCTTAACATCCTAACATCATCCTGTATAACTCTCCTCTAAATCCCTTTGCCTGATTAGCTGCTCTTTGATTGACAACAAACTCCTAATAAATCCATGGAAGAATTTTCACTTTCTCTTGCCTTGTCCACAAGATTCTCCTCAAATTTCTTTGTTCCTCCTTTATTATCCTGCATTGCTTTCTTATACCTCAAAAATGCTGGCAGGATGGAGTACCGTCTATATCTTCGTCAAAATACATCAAAATACAGTGAAAAATTCCTTTGCACATTGACTTCTTTTAATGAACTGTTTCTTCCTCTTTCTTAACATCCTCTATTAATTTGAGGCTGAAGGTACCCATGTTTCTAATTTCTCACTGTTGAACCTTTCATCACAATGCTGTGGTTCCTCACTAATGAACATTATTTACATATGTTGCCACAGAAATGTTTGAGTTTGTGTACTTTTTATAATTGTAACTCAACTCTGCTCCTCAAATATCCTCATTTACCATTTAATCAAACTTGAGCATTACATTAAAGCTTTTTCCAATTGTTGTATCATATGTTCTCAATATCCATGCTATCATGTGTGAAGATAAGGTCAGTTAATGGTGATGTATCAGACCAATTCATCTGAAAGATCTAATAATGATGATATATCAAACCCTTTCATCTTAATTTGTTTATCAACATGCTGGCACTGAAAATTTTCCTGTACATACTTTAAGATCTTGTCTCCATGACTAACCATGAGAGTCCAAAGTTTCCCAGTCTGTCTCTTTATAAATGAATTCATTTGTTATTAGCACTTTACCATCTATGAAAAGTGCTTCATGCACCATCTTGATTGTTTCTTTGTTGTGTATTGTTTTGGATACTTAAATTTCTAACTGAATAGGTTAGATCTTATCTCTTAAATAAGCTTTTGTTTCCACAACTCCAACACTGTCAAGTATTTCCATATTACTATCCTTAAATTTTAGCACTTTATCCATTTCTTACTAAGCCATCAGCTTTTTTATACATTTCAGTCTGACATTACCACCACCAAATATTACTGACCCCTATGTAGCATTGGCAGGGGGTGCTCTGTCTTCTTGCCTCATTTGATGTCTCCCATTTTTTGACTTCTGACTGTAGTCTTTACTTTTTCTCTCTTTTTCCTTGGTATGTTATGTCCGATGTACATCCTACTAACCTCCACCTTGTTTGTAAGTTTGTTATCCTGCCTAAGTACCTCATATGTGTGTGTGTGTGTGTGTGTGTGTGTGTGTGTGTGTGTGTGTGTGTGTGTACTATCCGACTCTGCCTGCTTGTATCATCATCAGCGGACAAAAAGTAGTACAATCCCTTTGAGGAACTTCTCACTCTAAGCGAATTTATCTTTGTTTCTGAATCATTTCCCCAGACCTTTCCTTGATAATGTTCTTGTTACACTCACTGCACCTAAATTTCTATTTGCACACACAAATAAAGAAAATGAAAAATTAGAGACTGGATGATTGAATTAGTGAACCATAATGAAACTGATCACAAAAAATATACTAAATTGTAATCAATCCATATGTCTAGTTTTTGGCACAAAAGATTTATGAAAAATTAAATAAATTTAATGAGTACGCCTTTATAGACATTGACTTATATGATTGAGATAAATGAATAACTTTAGAGAATTCAGCACCAGGACCATATGGATTCAAACACATATTCCTAAAGGAGACAGTAGTACATCCCACCACAATGTTACTGAGGCAGAGCACAGACAACCTATTTTGCAGATGTATACAAAATGATGTACATAAGAAAACACAAGAGTGAATCTTAAGTAATACCAAAACAAAATAGAACTTGACCTAATATGAAATATAATTAAAATATACAAAAAGGAATGAATTGTCCTGGCTAGCAGCAATTTTGTAAATGAAGGGCAACATGGATCTGTACCAGGTAAAAACACACAAACACAACTAGCACACAGTAATGACATATGTGAATCTCTAATGGTCAGGGGTAAAGAATGGGTCATTGTCTAGAAAGTGCAAAAATGTCTGATAAAGTAAACTTTTATCCCTGTATAGAATAAGCTTATATCCTCTCACAGTTTTAACAGAAGATGGTATCTTTGTAAAGAAAAATATTACTTGGAATTATTGGAAACTTAAGAGGGAATCTGGAAAATCATTCTTATGCAGGCAAAAATTTTGAAGGACCCCTTAACAGTGAAGGACATATTTTTCAGAGGTCTGCATAATATAAGGTATAGCTGAGATACTTGGGGTTAGATCCCTATAAGGGGAAGGTTGGCACCAAGCATTCATTACATGCTAAAATAGATACACCACTAGGGAGTGGGAACTGTGTAGAGTGTTTCACACAAATTGAAGGGTATGTTCTGGATCTTGTACATCTATAACATGTATTTATGATACACTGAATATTACTTGACTAGTGTTAGGAATCAACCTAAGGAATTAAAGAAAAAATCTTACATACATGTTTGAAATGAGTTAACATAAAGCTACTGGTACATTTGCTAACAACAAACTTGGCTCTGTGTACAGGAAGCTCCCTGTAGATATGTATGGTAGACACAGGCAGTGTCGTCCAGTAACCTGCGCTACATAGCTGTGAAAAACTAAGATTATGCCAGGCATTAAACCTTCAGACAGCTGGCTCGATCTGATTTCCATAGATAAAATTGGTCGTAAATTATTAAGAAAGAAAAAACAGATTTGAAGACATTGACTCCATCACCATCATCATCGCTGGTGAACTTATCTCCCATCAAAAAGTTGAACCATGCATCAGGAGAGAGAAGCAAGTCTACAAAGCGGTGGTGTTGTGGCTGCAGACTGTGAGAGGGGGCGTACTGCTGCCTTGCGCTCTGGGGAGGACTCATACACCTCAAACTGCCAGCTGGAATTTCCTCCTCCGCTACTCACACTCAGGAGTCTAATGTTTCTAAATGATATGGAACATATATCAAACTGCCCCTGAGAAGATACTATAGAAAATTCCAGCAAAAGTATAAGGATAAAATCCATGCATGTCAGAGTAGTGAAGAGGTTAACTCCTAGCAATGTTACTATATACATAACCTGTACAGCCACTGGTATTAAGTTGGACTGAATACAACTGTTGTGTGCTACTGTATTACCTGCTTTACTGTAGGTGTTGTCTGACTACAGAATTGTACCTTATATGATTGTTCAGTGCATATCGCTCAACTAGTATGGTATATAGAAAAGGTGTAGTCAGTACCAATGTCTACTTTGATATCTTACATAAAAAAAGAATCCAAGCCTCAGATGTGAAAGCCTAATTAGGTCTGAGTTCTCTATGAGATACACTACATATGTTAGTATAACCAATAACTAAATCTCATTTTGCACTACTTGATAATCTATGAATACTTAAATTCTTGAATTAATTCGCTCATTAAACAGCTTATCTAAATTTGCTTAAAATAATTTCATGACCATTTTCTTGACAGAAGGAATCCTACATTGTGATCTTACCTCAGGGAGTTGCATGTTATCAAAGAGCGTCAACACAACAGCCAGTAATGAACGTGTAATCTTGTGACTTACTCATCCTCCCACGGGCAGATATCCGTCATCTTCTGAGGAGGGTTCTCCTCCCAAGGTGCCACAACGTTGGTTGCCACTTTGGGAGAGGTGGGTTTACTTCCCCCTTCTGTAGGACAGGGAAGTTTATCCATACTTCGTGGGGACTCTGCTCGTACAGGGGTGTGATGGTGAGTGGCACCCGTACTGCTGCTGCTACTGGTGGTGCTTGTGTTCCCGCTGCTGAGGGTGGTGCTAACATGCCCATGCTGAGCCTGCTGGCCCACACAGGTTGCGCTAGTTGCTGATGAGATGATGGGCAGACCGTACTGACCTGGCAGGTGACCTGACCTCACTGTGTAGTCGATCTTGATGCGGCGAGAGTCGCTGTGACTGGATGACGAACAGGTTGATGATGGTGATGAAGTTCCTTCACTGCTTACACCCTGACGGGGCTCCAAGGCTGCTTGCATCGCCAGACTCTCTGGTATGGTGTGGCTCTCACTACAGCTGGAAGTTAGACTTATGCTTGAATATTTATCTTTTGGCCTTGTGGCCTGTTCTACCCTGTTATCACTCTCTTCACAAGGCTGTTTGCCTTGTGGCTTTTCACCCCCTGAGCTTGTACTTAAAGTTTCTATTTCTTGGGCTTCCTCCTCTTCTACTTCTTCCCAAGGACAAACTTGAATTGAAATTTTTCTTTCACATGGTGGACGAGAAACATCTTTACTTCCCCTTTCTCTAAAAATGAAAGAGCTGGGCGTGCTTGTGGGATAATCTTGATGGGCTTGCAAAGGCGTTATGGATGACTGGGTGGCCATTACATCGCTCGCTATCATCCCTGGAGCCAAGCTGGTTGAAGGTTTTTTGGCTGGTTCGTTTGTCTCCCATGGACATACATCCACATCAATGGATTTAGACTTTTCTGTAGTGCGTGTTGGTAGCTCCTGACTCTCCCAGGGACAGATTGAGGCAACAGGGTGACCCTCAGCTGGCACTGGCACTAAGTTGGGTGTTGCACACACTGACCCATGCCTCTTGCTTAAGGAACTCACATCAACAGATTTGGAACGATCAGGGCGTGCCTTTGGGTTACCCAGCCTTTGTTCAGGAGGTTTAGCTGGCTGCTGACTGCGTGCTGCAGGGGGTTCAGATGTTTCCCAGGGACAGATGTTAGCAGCTGTGGCATCAACGTTGCTGTCCCATGGACAAACCGTGTTGCTCTGGCTTAGTTCCACTGCTACTAAACTCTGTCTGTCTGAAGAGCTGTGGAAAAATTCATCTTATGAATTTGGTGATTCTACAAAAAGTGTACAGTAGAAAATCTTCACATGATTTATTAAGATATTCAAAAGTACACTTAATGTCTTGTAATGCATGTGCTCTCTCTCTCTCTCTTCTCTCTCTCTCTCTCTCTCTCTCTCTCTCTCTCTCTCTCTCTCTCTCTCTCTCTCTCTCTTCTTACACACACACACACACACACATGCACACCAAGCCAAGTGATGAAACTGTGAATGCATAATAATTTTTGAAAATTGAAACTTAAAATAGCCTTATAATAAAGTTCATGAGCCATATGGAACCTCACAAGTGTAGAATTCCCACCCTATACCATACAAATAAGTAATTCTAAATGGGTTATTACATACACATACACACACACAAATATATATCGAGAGTTATATATGCAACCCCAGGATGAGGATAAGATGGGTATCTTTGGGTGGGAAGGTCCTCACTGAAGCTGTATTTATTTCCGTCCTTTCATGTTTAAGGCAACTTTACCCATGGTATTACGGTACATTTGCAGGCAGAGTCCGGGAATGCTATATAATATATATATATATATATATATATATATATATATATATATATATATATATATACATAACAATGGACCACTTTTTCAATGATCCAGGGTTGTTGATGATAACTGACACCAATACTGAAAATGCAAAAATCAAATTAAACTTTTTATGAGAAAGCAGAGAGTGTGTTTAGGATCTAAGTTTCTGCCTCATAGTCCTCCAATTTCAGCAGTTCAACAACACTGGCTACTCCATCATATTACATGAATACTTAGAAGATGCTATATAATAACATCATCATGCTGACTTAGATACTGATAATCTTATCAGCAATGAACCCATTTGCAATTAAGAGACCAGAACTTACCTGAAACAATACATATGGTAAGAAATTTAGGAACACTAGATTCACTTACATCATATTTCTTTCAACAACGTACATAAAATCAAAACTTGTTGAAGAAGAGAACAAATTTATTCTTTTGAATGATACATGAATGTCTGCTGCACTGCAGCTATTTGTTGTGGATGTGGGTATCATTATTATTATGATTATTATAATCAGTATTATGATTAATATGATTATTGTAATTATTGTTTTTTAAACATGTTCACTATTTCCTGCATGAGCAAGGTAGCATCAAGAACAGATGACTGAGCATTAGAGGCAAAAAATCTTCATTTAGCCTTCTTCTCTGTTCATTTTTTTTTGAAAGTAAAACAAGGAGGGGAGGATTTCCAGCCCCTGCTTCCACCCCTTTAAGTTGCCTTCTATGACATGCAGGGAATACGTGGATAGTATTCTTTCTCCTTGATCCCCAGTTATTATTATTATTATTATTATTATTATTATTATTATTATTATTATTATTATTATCTATTTATTATTTATTTTGCTTTGTCTGTCTCCCGCATTAGTGAGGTAGTGCAAGGAAACAGACAAAAGAATGGCCCAACCCACCCACATACACATGTATATACATACACGTCCACACACGCAAATATACATACATATACATCTCAACATATATATATATACACACAGACATATACATATATACATATGTACATAATTCATACTGTCTGACTTTATTCATTCCCATCGCCACCTCGCCAAATGATATAAAAACCCCCTCCCCCTCATGTGTGTGAAGTAGCGCTAGGAAAAGACAACAAAGGCCACATTCGTTCACACTCAGTCTCTAGTTGTCATGTAATAATGCACTGAAACCACAGCTCCCTTTCCACATCCAGACCCCACAGAAATTTCCATGGTTTACCCCAGATGCTTCACATGCCCTGGTTCAATCCATTGACAGCACGTCGACCCCGATATACCACATCGTTCCAATTCACTCTATTCCTTGCACGCCTTTCACCCTCCTGCATGTTCAGGCCCCAATCACTCAAAATCTTTTTCATTCCATCTTTCCACCTCCAATTTGGTCTCCCACTTCTCGTTCCCTCCACCTCTGACACATATATCCTCTTTGTCAATCTTTCCTCACTCATTCTCTCCATGTGACCAAACCATTTCAAAACACCCTCTTCTGCTCTCTCAACCACACTTTTTATTACGACACATTTCTCTTACCCTATTATTACTTTCCCGATCAAACCACCTCACACCACATATTGTCCTCAAACATCTCATTTCCAGCACATCCACCCTCCTCCGCACAACTCTATCTATAGCCCACACCTCGCAACCATATAACATTGTTGGAACCACAATTATTGTTATTATTATTATTATTATTATTATTATTATTATTATTATTATTATTATTATCAATATTATTATTACTAGTGTTGTAATACAAACACCCCGTAACCATCTGTTGAAAAATGATGGATTTAAAGATGAGCATGGAGGAGTGGGTGGCTAATTGGCTGCATTTGTATTGTCATTAAAGTTATCTTTTCTTTTATATATATATATATATATATATATATATATTTTTTTTTTTTTTTTTTTTATACTTTGTCGCTGTCTCCCGCGTTTGCGAGGTAGCGCAAGGAAACAGACGAAAGAAATGGCCCAACCCCCCCATACACATGTACATACACACGTCCACACACGCAAATATACATACCTACACAGCTTTCCTTGGTTTACCCCAGACGCTTCACATGCCCTGATTCAATCCACTGACAGCACGTCAACCCCGGTATACCACATCGATCCAATTCACTCTATTCCTTGCCCGCCTTTCACCCTCCTGCATGTTCAGGCCCCGATCACTCAAAATCTTTTTCACTCCATCTTTCCACCTCCAATTTGGTCTCCCACTCTATCCACGCTCTTTTTATTTCCACACATCTCTCTTACCCTTACGTTACTTACTCGATCAAACCACCTCACACCACACATTGTCCTCAAACATCTCATTTCCAGCACATCCATCCTCCTGCGCACAACTCTATCCATAGCCCACGCCTCGCAACCATACAACATTGTTGGAACTACTATTCCTTCAAACATACCCATTTTTGCTTTCCGGGATAATGTTCTCGACTTCCACACATTTTTCAAGGCTCCCAAAATTTTCGCCCCCTCCCCCACCCTATGATCCACTTCCGCTTCCATGGTTCCATCCGCTGACAGATCCACTCCCAGATATCTAAAACACTTCACTTCCTCCAGTTTTTCTCCATTCAAACTCACCTCCCAATTGACTTGACCCTCAACCCTACTGTACCTAATAACCTTACTCTTATTCACATTTACTCTTAACTTTCTTCTTCCACACACTTTACCAAACTCCGTCACCAGCTTCTGCAGTTTCTCACATGAATCCGCCACCAGCGCTGTATCATCAGCGAACAACAACTGACTCACTTCCCAAGCTCTCTCATCCCCAACAGACTTCATACTTGCCCCTCTTTCCAAGACTCTTGCATTTACCTCCCTAACAACCCCATCCATAAACAAATTAAACAACCATGGAGACATCATACACCCCTGCCGCAAACCTACATTCACTGAGAACCAATCACTTTCCTCTCTTCCTACACGTACACATGCCTTACATCCTCGATAAAAACTTTTCACTTTATTTATTTTGCTTTGTCGCTGTCTCCCGCATTTGCAAGGGAGCGCAAGGAAACAGACGAAAGAAATTGCACAACCCACCCCCATACACAATGTACACACACACATGCCCACACACGCAAATATACATACCTATACATCTCAATGTACACATATATATATACACACACAGACACATACATATATACCCATGCACACAATTCACACTGCCTGCCTTTATTCATTCCCATCGCCACCTCGCCACACATGGAATACCATCCCCCTCCCCCCTCATGTGTGCGAGGTAGTACTAGGAAAAGACAACAAAGGCCCCATTCGTTCACACTCAGTCTCCAGCTGTCACGCAATAATACCCGAAACCACAGCTCCCTTTCCACATCCAGGCCCCACACAACTTTCCATGGTTTACCCCAGACGCTTCACATGCCCTGATTCAATCCACTGACAGCACGTCAACCCCGGTATACCACATCGATCCAATTCACTCTATTCCTTGCACACCTTTCACCCTCTTGCATGTTCAGGCCCCGATCACTCAAAATCTTTTTCACTCCATCTTTCCACCTCCAATTTGGTCTCCCACTTCTCCTCGTTCCCTCCACCTCCGACACATATATCCTCTTGGTCAATCTTTCCTCACTAATTCTCTCCATGTGCCCAAACCATTTCAAAACACCCTCTTCTGCTCTCTCAACCACGCTCTTTCTATTTCCACACATCTCTCTTACCCTTACATTACTTACTCGATCAAACCACCTCACACCACACATTGTCCTCAAACATCTCATTTCCAGCACATCCACCCTCCTGCGCACAACTCTATCCATAGCCCACGCCTCGCAAACATACAACATTGTTGGAACCACTATTCCTTCAAACATACCCATTTTTGCTTTCCGAGATAATGTTCTCGACTTCCACACATTCTTCAAGGCTCCCAGGATTTTCGCCCCCTCCCCCACCCTATGATTCACTTCCGCTTCCATGGTTCCATCTGCTGCCAGATCCACTCCCAGATATCTAAAACACTTTACTTCCTCCAGTTTTTCTCCATTCAAACTTACCTCCCAATTGACTTGACCCTCAACCCTACTGTACCTAATAACCTTGCTCTTATTCACATTTACTCTTAACTTTCTTCTTTCACACACTTTACCAAACTCAGTCACCAGCTTCTGCAGTTTCTCACATGAATCAGCCACCAGCACTGTATCATCAGCGAACAACAACTGACTCACTTCCCAAGCTCTCTCATCCCCAACAGACTTCATACTTGCCCCTCTTTCCCAAACTCTTGCATTCACCTCCCTAACAACCCCATCCATAAACAAATTAAACAACCATGGAGACATCACACACCCCTGCTGCAAACCTACATTCACTGAGAACCAATCACTTTCCTCTCTTCCTACATGTACACATGCCTTACATCCTCGATAAAAACTTTTCACTGCTTCTAACAACTTGCCTCCCACACCATATATTCTTAATACCTTCCACAGAGCATCTCTATCAACTCTATCATATGCCTTCTCCAGATCCATAAATGCTACATACAAATCCATTTGCTTTTCTAAGTATTTCTCACATACATTCTTCAATATATATATATATATATATATATATATATATATATATATATATATATATGTTTGTGCTGTGCAATGATATGTGCCCTTTTGTTAATATGTGTTATACTCTGCTTTGCTGTGCCATGATATGTGCCACGATGCAATGCTATGTTATACGATGCTGTGCTGTAAGGCATGACTGATTAGTGCCAATGTGCAATTCTGTGTTATACTGTGCTGTGCAGTGTGGTGATGTGTCGCACTATGCTTTGCTTTGTGATAGAGGAACACTCAACGATGTTCAGGAAACCATTAATTTTGTTTATTCCACTAATTTAGGCAAACAAAAGCAATCTGAACCAGAGTCAAAACAGTGGCAAATCTGACATCATTGTTGCTGCCACATCCAGGCCCTACAGTCCTGTATATGCATACATATATATAATCATAATTGCCTTAGAGGCTCCTGCACCCCAAGGCTGTGCTATTTCCAGTAAAAGGGAAATAATGGACTTCTCTGGAGTGTGTTCTTTGATAATGATAAGACCCTTACAAAAACATGACACATCACTTGTGGTGTAACCTCATGCAGGCAGAGTCTGGCAACACCCATAAAAATGATATATATACAGATGCTCCCAGATGATGATTGGACTTAAAAAAAATTTTAAGATTTTTCAACTGTACGATGGTACGATAGCGATACGTATTCATTAGAAACCATTCTTTGAATTTTGATCTTTTCCCGGGCTAGCGATATGATACTCTTTCATAATGCCGCACAGCAGCAGCGAGCCAGAACTTCCAGTCAGCCACATGATCACGAGTGCAAACAACCATTACTCCATAGGGTACTATGTTGCCAGCATTTTTTGAATTTTGTGTTTTGTGATTCTGCATCCATCATGTTTACAAAATGTCCATCTGTGTCTCCTGCCTTTGGTGAGAAGAAGAGGAAGGCAATTGCTCTAGAGATGAAATTGAAAATATTTGCCCAGCATGAAGTTATATCTGAGACATCAAGAAAATTCACAGCAAAGAATCACTTTATTATAAAATAGGCCTTTTGTGTTACATGATTTTGTTCATCTGTAGGCTGATATAAGTGTTCTGAGAATGTTTAAGGTTGGCTAGGCTAAGCTATGATGTTTTGTAGGTTAGATGTACGGTATTAAATGTATTTTCTACTTACAATATTTTCAACTTATGATGGATTTATTGAAACATAAACCCATCGTAAGTCAAGGAGCATCTGTGTGTATGTACATATCTTTCTATATTTGTATATTTTATTTATATTTATTATACTTTGTCGCTGTCTTCCACGTTAGCGAGGTAGCACAAGGAAACAGACAAAAGAATGGCCCAACCCACCCACATACACATGTATATACATACATGTCCACACACGCACGTATACATACCTATACATTTCAACATACACATATATATACATACACAGGCATACATATATGGACATGTATAAAATTCATACTTGCTGTCTTTATTCATTCCCGTCGCCACCCCGCCACACATGAAATGACACCCCCTCCCCTCACATGCAGGCGAGGAAGTGCTAGAAAAAGACAACAAAGGCCACATTTATTCACACATAGTCTCTAGCTGTCATGTATAATGCACCGAAACCACAGCTCCCTTTCCACTTCCAGGCCCCACACAACTTTCCATGGTTTACCCAAGGCGCTTCACATGCCCTGATTCAATCCACTGACAGCATGTCAACCCCGGTATACCACATCGATCCAATTCACCCTATTCCTTGCCCTCCTTTCACCCTCCTGCATGTTCAGGCCCCGATCACACAAAATCTTTTTCACTCCATCTTTCCACCTCCAATTTGGTCTCCCACTTCTCCTCGTTCCCTCCACCTCCGACACATATATCCTCTTGGTCAATCTTTCCTCACTCGTTATCTCCATGTGCCCAAACCATTTCAAAACACCCTCTTCTGCTCTCTCAACCACGCTCTTTTTATTTCCACACATCTCTCTTACCCTTACGTTACTTACTCGATCAAACCAGCTCACACCACACATTGTCCTCAAAACATCTCATTTCCAGCACATCCACCCTCCTGTGCACAACTCTATCCATAGCCCACGCCTCGCAACCATACAACATTGTTGGAACCACTATTCCTTCAAACATACCCATTTTTGCTTTCCGAGATAATGTTCTCGACTTCCACACATTCTTCAAGGCTCCCAGGATTTTCGCCCCCTCCCCCACCCTATGATCCACTTCCGCTTCCATGGTTCCATCCGCTGCCAGATCCACTCCCAGATATCTAACACACTTTACTTCCTCCAGTTTTTCTCCATTCAAACTTACCTCCCAATTGACTTGACCCTCAACCCTACTGTACCTAATAACCTTGCTCTTATTCACATTTGCTCTTAACTTTCTTCTTTCACACACTTTACCAAACTCAGTCACCAGCTTCTGCAGTTTCTCACATGAATCAGCCACCAGCACTGTATCATCAGCGAACAACAACTGACTCACTTCCCAAGCTCTCTCATCCACAACAGACTTCATACTTGCCCCTCTTTCCAAAACTCTTGCATTCACCTCCCTAACAACCCCATCCATAAACAAATTAAACAACCATGGAGACATCACACACCCCTGCCGCAAACCTACATTCACTGAGAACCAATCACTTTCCTCTCTTCCTACACGTACACATGCCTTACATCCTCGATAAAAACTTTTCACTGCTTCTAACAACTTGCCTCTCACACCATATATTCTTAATACCTTCCACAGAGCATCTCTATCAAGTCTATCATATGCCTTCTCCAGATCCATAAATGCTACATACAAATCCATTTGCTTTTCTAAGTATTTCTCACATACATTCTTCAAAGCAAACACCTGATCCACACATCCTCTACCACTTCTGAAACCACACTGCTCTTCCCCAATCTGATGCTCTGTACATGCCTTCACCCTCTCAATCAATACCCTCCCATATAATTTACCAGGATTACTCAACAAACTTATACCTCTGAAATTTGAGCACTCACTCTTATCTCCTTTGCCTTTGTACAATGGCACTATGCACGCATTCCGCCAATCCTCAGGCACCTCACCATGAGTCATACATGCATTGAATAACCTTACCAACCAGTCAATAATACAGTCACCCCCTTTTTTAATAAATTCCACTGCAATACCATCCAAACCTGCTGCCTTGCTGGCTTTCATCTTCCGCAAAGCTTTTACTACCTCTTCTCTGTTTACCAAATCATTTTCCCTAACCCTCTCACTTTGCACACCACCTCGACCAAAACACCCTATATCTGCCACTCTATCATCAAACACATTCAACAAACCTTCAAAATACTCACTCCATCTCCTTCTCACATCACCACTACTTGTTATCACCTCCCCATTTGCGCCCTTCACTGAAGTTCCCATTTGCTCCCTTGTCTTACGCACTTTATTTACCTCCTTCCAGAACATCTTTTTATTCTCCCTAAAATTTAATGATACTCTCTCACCCCAACTCTCATTTGCCCTCTTTTTCACCTCTTGCACCTTTCTCTTGACCTCCTGTCTCTTTCTTTTATACATCTCCCACTCAATTGCATTTTTTCCCTGCAAAAATCGTCCAAATGCCTCTCTCTTCTCTTTCACTAATAATCTTACTTCTTCATCCCACCACTCACTACCCTTTCTAATCAACCCACCTCCCACTCTTCTCATGCCACAAGCATCTTTAGCACAATCCATCACTGATTCCCTAAATACATCCCATTCCTCCCCCACTCCCCTTACTTCCATTGTTCTCACCTTTTTCCATTCTGTACTCAGTCTCTCCTGGTACTTCCTCACACAAGTCTCCTTCCCAAGCTCACTTACTCTCACCACCCTCTTCACCCCAACATTCACTCTTCTTTTCTGAAAACCCATACAAATCTTCACCTTAGCCTCCACAAGATAATGATCAGACATCCCTCCAGTTGCACCTCTCAGCACATTAACATCCAAAAGTCTCTCTTTCGCGCGCCTGTCAATTAACACGTAATCCAATAACGCTCTCTGGCCATCTCTCCTACTTACATATGTATACTTATGTATATCTCGCTTTTTAAACCAGGTATTCCCAATCACCAGTCCTTTTTCTGCACATAAATCTACAAGCTCTTCACCATTTCCATTTACAACACTGAACACCCCATGTATACCAATTATTCTCTCAACTGCCACATTACTCACCTTTGCATTTAAATCACCCATCACTAAAACCCGGTCTCATGCATCAAAACCACTAACACACTCATTCAGCTGCTCCCAAAACACTTGCCTCTCATGATCTTTCTTCTCATGCCCAGGTGCATATGCACCAATAATCACCCATCTCTCTCCATCAACTTTCAGTTTTACCCATATTAATCGAGAATTTACTTTCTTACATTCTATCACATACTCCCACATATATATATATATATATATATATATATATATATATATATATATATATATATATATATATATATATATACATATATATGGTGATTGTGAATACCTGGTTTAAAAAGCGAGATATACATAAGTATACGTATGTAAGTAGGAGAGATGGCCAGAGAGCGTTATTGGATTACATGTTAATTGACAGGCGCGCGAAAGAGAGACTTTTGGATGTTAATGTGCTGAGAGGTGCAACTGGAGGGATGTCTGATCATTATCTTGTGAAGGCTAAGGTGAAGATTTGTATGGGTTTTCAGAAAAGAAGAGTGAATGTTGGGGTGAAGAGGGTGGTGAGAGTAAATGAGCTTGGGAAGGAGACTTGTGTGAGGAAGTGCCAGGAGAGACTGAGTACAGAATGGAAAAAGGTGAGAACAATGGAAGTAAGGGGAGTGGGGGAGGAATGGGATGTATTTAGGGAATCAGTGATGGATTGCGCTAAAGATGCTTGTGGCATGAGAAGAGTGGGAGGTGGGTTGATTAGAAAGGGTAGTGAGTGGTGTGATGAAGAAGTAAGATTATTAGTGAAAGAGAAGAGAGAGGCATTTGGACGATTTTTGCAGGGAAAAAATGCAATTGAGTGGGAGATGTATAAAAGAAAGAGACAGGAGGTCAAGAGAAAGGTGCAAGAGGTGAAAAAGAGGGCAAATGAGAGTTGGGGTGAGAGAGTATCATTAAATTTTAGGGAGAATAAAAAGATGTTCTGGAAGGAGGTAAATAAAGTGCGTAAGACAAGGGAGCAAATGGGAACTTCAGTGAAGGGCGCAAATGGGGAGGTGATAACAAGTAGTGGTGATGTGAGAAGGAGATGGAGTGAGTATTTTGAAGGTTTGTTGAATGTGTTTGATGATAGAGTGGCAGATATATGGTGTTTTGGTCGAGGTGGTGTGCAAAGTGAGAGGGTTAGGGAAAATGATTTGGTAAACAGAGAAGAGGTAGTAAAAGCTTTGTTGAAGATGAAAGCCGGCAAGGCAGCAGGTTTGGATGGTATTGCAGTGGAATTTATTAAAAAAGGGGGTGACTGTATTATTGACTGGTTGGTAAGGTTATTTAATGTATGTATGACTCATGGTGAGGTGCCTGAGGATTGGCGGAATGCGTGCATAGTGCCATTGTACAAAGGCAAAGGGGATAAGAGTGAGTGCTCAAATTTCAGAGGTATAAGTTTGTTGAGTATTCCTGGTAAATTATATGGGAGGGTATTGATTGAGAGGGTGAAGGCATGTACAGAGCATCAGATTGGGGAAGAGCAGTGTGGTTTCAGAAGTGGTAGAGGATGTGTGGATCAGGTGTTTGCTTTGAAGAATGTATGTGAGAAATACTTAGAAAAGCAAATGGATTTGTATGTAGCATTTATGGATCTGGAGAAGGCATATGATAGAGTTGATAGAGATGCTCTGTGGAAGGTATTAAGAATATATGGTGTGGGAGGCAAGTTGTTAGAAGCAGTGAAAAGTTTTTATCGAGGATGTAAGGCATGTGTACGTGTAGGAAGAGAGGAAAGTGATTGGTTCTCAGTGAATGTAGGTTTGCGGCAGGGGTGTGTGATGTCTCCATGGTTGTTTAATTTGTTTATGGATGGGGTTGTTAGGGAGGTGAATGCAAGAGTTTGGGAAAGAGGGGCAAGTATGAAGTCTGTTGGGGATGAGAGAGCTTGGGAAGTGAGTCAGTTGTTGTTCGCTGATGATACAGCGCTGGTGGCTGATTCATGTGAGAAACTGCAGAAGCTGGTGACTGAGTTTGGTAAAGTGTGTGAAAGAAGAAAGTTAAGAGTAAATGTGAATAAGAGCAAGGTTATTAGGTACAGTAGGGTTGAGGGTCAAGTCAATTGGGAGGTAAGTTTGAATGGAGAAAAACTGGAGTAAGTAAAGTGTTTTAGATATCTGGGAGTGGATCTGGCAGCGGATGGA